>NC_137053.1:47253622-47538622 GCF_032717465.1 Coenobita brevimanus | reverse complement strand
TCAGCTTGCGTAGGAATCTCGCAGCTGACCACCAACTTTATATATGTAGTCGCTTAGGCGTGACTCCACTGAGTTCCATAGCTGGTACTTCCCCCAATATCCCTCTGCTACAGCAGGTGGCGGCAATATATTGGTGTAGATTCTATAATCAGAAGTCTTGTAGCGTGTAGGTGAACAGAAACTGGAGCAGATGTGTTTTTATCTCTCTTTATTTGCCACAGAAAGATACAACTGTGACAAGAGAGTATTTTCAGAGTAGTACGTCTCTTTCTCTTGAAGGCTGAGTGTAATCTGCTACATCTGCCCTGCTCCGCTCTGGGATTGGCCTTAGGTCAGCCGTTTTTAGGGATGCCGTATCCCTTAGACACTCTGGGATTGTACATGAGTAGAAGTGAATTACAACTGTACCATGCGCATCAGACACCTCAACAAGGCAGTATTAAGTAGATTAAATACATTAGTATGGATATATGTTTCCCCAAGACTTAAACGTATGTGCATTTTATATTTCTCTATCGCCTTCCTTTACCCTCACTGTTTATGTCAAAGAAATGCTGGCTTTGCAAGTCTGGGCACCCATCCTATCCCATGCCATACATACACTAAGGTTGTGTTTGGTTGATTATCTTCACACTATATTACACACTCTTTAATTATGCATAAACATTTCTGTATATAATATGTAAAAATAGTGTGAGACTCCAACACATGGAAACGATGTCCGGTACCAGAACATTGCTCAGCCACACCTTTTCGACGTCCCCGTCGACATTGTTGTCCTAACAACTGTGTAGCCTAACCAATGTGTAGGGTAGCCAACTATTCAGGCAAGTCCACTTCCAATTCGCAAGTACGGACCCGTGCTTTTAGTGGGTTTCTCACTCTAAGGCCTTTTAGACAGTAGCCTCAAACACAAACATAGGATAAGACCACAAGAAGTAGAAGACCAACGTCAGGACCAAAATAGATATGAGAAAGGTATGAAGGAAGATAGGACAGTACATATGGTTCTAAATCAGTCCTGTTCAGGTAAGAGAGGAACTGTACTGTTTTTAACACATGAGACAGCCTATTCACATCCAAATGATAAACACTGATTAAGGTAGAAAGAGTCGTAACTGGGACGAGAAATTCACCGACAAGGCTAGATGTTGCTTCTTAGGTAGAACTGCTATCTCTTTACTGTGCAACTCACAAAAATCGGGTGCAACGTAGTAACCCCTTACCGTAAGGAACTGGTGTTGTGAGGCACACGTCAGTGTTACTCCTCTTTCTCAGGGAAGAAGAAGTACTGTTTTGCATGTACACCTTCATGGAACTTTTCAGAGAGTAAGAAGCCAAACAGTTTCCTATGACCAAGGAAATCATTCACTTTTTTGAATCGTAACTATACAGCCAGATGACCATTGATGGCCCAGTCTTTCAAAGAGCTTCAGTCGGATGGTGCCCATAATGGTTTACATTCACGGGACACCTTGAGTTTTCTGCTCACAGTGTGTCACACGGGGACAGACGAAGCTAGTCACCCTTGATTTAAATGTCAGAGTTGAATAGCCATACTCCCGGCTCTTACTCTCCTGATGGGGAAGAAGAATTGGATTAAAGGATTTTTAAAACACTAAACCTAATTGATCAAGTTTCCAAGATGCGCATAGTTAGGGTTTCACTTCTTTTTAGCTTGGCAGTCAACGGATTATTATTATTTTTTTTTTTTACGCGATAGTTAAGGATTTTTTTTTTTTTTTTTTCGGATATTTGTCCATAGGGATAAAGTTAGGATTTCCCAAGGCTTTATCAGCGAATGGATGGATGGTTAGCCAATTTCTTTGACGATCGTGATCATAAGAGTACTTCTTTATATTTACTTCATGGTTTCTGGATTCAGGCCACCCCGACGGCGACGACGACGACGTCGACGTCAGCCATATAATCAAGTAATCATAGATAAACTCGTTCAGTAGATTAAGAGAATAATTTTTGTGAAGATGTTGTCACATCATAGTTTCTGATGTATAAAAGTATCTTGAAAGTCAGATGAATATCGATTTAAATTTTGAAACACTTACAGTACCATTTTAGAGAAAGGCAATTAAATCTTCGGACAGCTCGATCACTCTGACTAAAATGAAGATTAAATTGGCATAATGAGCCGGAAATTCCAGTCCGGTGTGAATAAATTTAATGAGCCCCGGGGAATTAGGAACACGAAATAATTATCCAGACGGACGTATTTGAAAAAGAGTATGTGATCAACACTATTAGTATGGAAAATTCTTTTGCTATCACGGAAGCCTTCTACGGTCACAGTTGCCTATTTTATGAGTGTGAACAGTCATAAATATGAAAATGATGAGCTCTTTCACTCCTGTATTTTCCTGTAGCTTAGAGATACTTGCAATTAAATTAATGGCTTTCTGTGATTAAAAGGATGATAAGATGTACACATTGTAATACCTTATTTCTCAGTTTATTGTGTGCAGTGCATAGCAACCTGTTGACGTGCTTTACTTGATTCGATACACTACCTTTCCTAAAGTAACTCGTTATATGTCAAAACTAACTACCCCTGCTGTGTTCTGTGCTGCAACAAGGTCTAAAAACCGCTGTATGATAACTACAACTGTGTATCTTTTCTGCTCTGGTGTACTGCCATGTAAGTCCTACCGCTGCCAGATTTATATCTACGCCGGTACACATTTACCACTTGAGCATGTAAAAGTAGTTGAATGACTCCAGAACTGTGTGCGAGGAAGTGAAGAAATCCTGGAGCACAGGACATGCCAGAGCAGAAAACATGCTCATTCTCACCTGAGATGAGGACCTGTACAACACGGATAAATGTCAGAAATTTCTTCTGTGACATGTTTTCGTTTAAGCCGAATTGTGAGAAGATTGGCATTGCTCAGGCCTCAGTCAACGGGAGAAGAGGGTGAACAGATAATCTTAACAACTGAACTAAATCAAAATGGTATGTAACAAACTAGAAGTCACGAGGTCGAAGTTGAGGGCTTCATGTAGCTGAGTCAGAATTCGTTTCTCTTCGTTCATCCGTCCTTATTAGTGCAGTCGCGCTCAGTAGCTTCAGTCGTAGACCAAGTATGATGATCGAAATATCAGATGAATCCTCTGTGCTCTTTTTAGTGGTCAACAAACTCCAGTGAATTTTGATTTCGTAGTGACACAAAATAGATTAAGATCAATAAGTCTGGAATTCCCCGGCAACAAATGTTTGCCACAATCAGCCAAACTGCCAGCAGCCAACACCCACCCTTACTATTGTGCCGCCAGCCCTCTGCACACACAAATATTATACCGGTATTTTTTCTCCTAACGAGAGAGAGAGAGAGAGAGAGAGAGAGAGAGAGAGGATTAACCTGCACCTTCATATCATCCAGTGAAAGAATCAAATCGTCTGTCAGAGTGGGTTCAATATCTGATAATAGTATATTGTTAAGAACCCGCTGTACATGATAAGGATCGCACAAGACTGTCTTCTAGATCCCAGCGTGACAACATGCCGTTTTTATATTTTTGTATCATGAACATGGGAGCTACGACATTCAGGGGAATGCAGTTGAATGCCATATTTCACAACTTAAGAGCCAACAAACTTAACAAAATAATAAACTATCTTCAACTATCATACTGAAAGAATTTGAGGAGTGCTGGTGAAGTATGAATGTATAAATGAATAATCCAACTTCTGCTTTCATATTGGAGTTTAATGACTTCCAGCGGTTTTATGTCTTTATGTTCATGTTTAAGTCATATGAATCTGAGACTTAGCTGAGGTGAACAGAATGACATTTAAAGAGTTACATTATAGGTATGTTTAAATTATCTGTACCGAGATTGCTCTGTAGGCGCTTTTGTAGCTCATTTTTGCACACCAGAGAACAATGAATGATCCCTCCTCCTTACTTCTCCCCAAGGATAGTGATTTCCGTCGTACGGCGTCCATTAACATCCCTACTGCCGTTCTTTACATAGAACAAAATGAAGACACGGACCTTATATTTCTAATGAAAGTATGAGTCACACAGATCAGAATTATCAGTAGCAATATCAACACATCATTTGAACTTGCAAACAGTATCCATACTGCCAAACTCAACATCCATCAGTCACAGCATTCCACTGTAAGAGGCGTTTCCTTGTTGTATGAGGAAAAAATCCTTTTTAAACTCCGTCTGTAGAATCAGAGGCAAATCTAGTTTCAGGCACGAATAAACGAATCAGGATTAAGCACATAGTAAGGACTGTGATCGACCCGGCTGCAAAGCAGATCCATATTGGTGCTAGTACTGCACCCAACCTAACCAGGTGGGTTGAGCATCTCACCACGGACATGGAAGAGAAGGTGGACTCTATTAATTTGTCCTCAACTATACGTGTGAGAAAGTAGACTGAGGGTACGGTGTATGTTAGAGTGTACAGTGGGAGCGTATGTAGAAGGATACATTGGGGATACATTGTGGGTACGCATGCGATTGTACAGTCGGCCTAAGAAGTCACGGCAGAGTATCCAGAAGTTTTTGGTCAGCGATAATGTACTGTACATACTCTTCCTTAAATCTTTACAAGGAGAAACCTATTACGTAATATTGTTACAGAAAACAATAAGTAAATGCCAAAGGACCGGTATATTTCAAAACTGTAGGAAACAGTTCGCTAGTTACGATAATAGGGAATCCTAAATGGAACTAATTGAAATTTCAAAACTATCGCTCAGGGACAGTCAAGAATAATTTGCAGAGTTCATATTTAATATGCTAACACACAATAATTTTTAGTAGCATAAAGCTAAAAAAAAATGTGCTTTAATAATCAATTAAAATTAGTCATTATTGTTTATAAAAGAGTTCCCTTTAAAATACTAAGGAAAAATTTAAAGTCATTCATTTCCTTTGTTGTTGTCTTCATGGACGAAGACAGAAAGCGGGAAAGCAGCGTAACTTAGTAGGCTATTTTAAATGGTTCAATCAACATGCATGGAAGGAAACAACTTTTACTCAAAGACATGCTGTTATTACACTGCATATGACAAATTTTCATTAAGAAAATTCTCTTGAAGTTTTCATATAAGCCAGAGGACTGTCAGTGAATGAAAAATAAGGAAAACCTCACAAATTTGCCGAGAGTCGGAGCTCCTTGGATAATGACAAACTTACGTCATAGCCCAGTATCCTCAGTGTCCAAACAATTGGCAAGACAAATAAAATGCAGATCTTCATAAACAAGCCACTGAGTTCAAAACTTTCAGTTCAGCATTTTCAGTTAACCTTCTTGCGCACGCACAAGTTTTATAAGTTTTGCCGACACAAGATTTTACTACACCCCTCTCCCTGCCGGCCTGCCCACATGCCGCTGAAAACATGTATTCTCACCTTATTTTTGCCACCCAAACCTCTATGTATTGCCATGAAACCTACATATCTTATTCGCCGATGTTTGTTCTAGCCAATAAGTAAAAAAAAAAAAAAATACAGAAAATTTTGAATACATTAGGCCACCGTGAATAAGCAATTCCGAATGTCAGTTTCACTTCCCAACATCCTAGTTCGAAAGCTTTCCATCCTACAGAAAAATATTATTGGAAGTTTTGATAGAGAATTTCATCAGCTTTCTAACAGGAAAGTCCGGTTATGATACGATTTGTAGTTTTTGATAAAATAGCCAAAAACTGAAAGCCATTTTTTGAAAAAAAAAAAAAATGATTTTTGTGCAGGGAGCTTTTCCACAAAAGTTTTCTTGCACACGTTATGTTTTTATTTCATAATCTTGTGTAGAATTTCTTGAGTTTTCTCATGGTCTGCACCGATTTTTGATAGGCCTCATAGTTTCCAAGTAAATCACATAAAAATACTGGGTACTCAAGGCCGTGCTGCACTTTCGTCATGTGCGCACAATAACCTTTATATTCCTGCCTACATAACAACGACTTTTCATCAGAGGTATTACATTGTTATGTTCTGTACATACGTAGAATTCACTTATCTTTATCATGGCTCTTACAGGAAATCGATATATCCAATAATTTTCAAGTAAATGGACGACAAACGTAGAATACTCCTCGCCTGCAAGTGAGATAAAAACACTCCTGTTCCCTGCCTCACCCACACCTACATATTTTCACTCGTTCGGTTTTATTATTTTCTTTGTTACTCAAAGTATACACGTAAAATATCAAAAGCTTTTTGATAGTGCTCTCAGAACCTCGACATGACCACCAGTCTTTTTGCTAAGTAGTGATACTGAAGCTGAACTTTCTTCCATCTCATATGTGTATATATATATATAAAACATTACTTATTTGTGTTAAAAATGTAGAACAATAGAAATAGGTCAAAATACAAATCAACACAATACGGATAACTCACTTCCTCTAGAGGTATTGAGATGTTGGCAGGAACTTGAAGGGTTTGAAGTTATGTAGTGTGTGTGTGTGTGTGTGTGTGTGTGTGTGTGTGTGTGGCATATTTTGTTCTCCATACACTATGCATGTCATGCACACAAAAGATTTCTTCATGAATATTTGCTGCACAACATACGTATATATATGTGGCATATATCTTGTCTCTGATCCTTGTGCTAGGTTTTCACTAAGGCAGTCAATGCATGCAATATTTCTCAGTGAACACTCGCTGCACTATTTTATTCGTATGTTTCACACTAGACCACATGCAGTATAGCATTGTCTGAGATTGGTACAATATCTTTTCACTGAAGTCTGTGACTGGGTGGCATATTTGTTGTCTCTGATACTTGCACTAGGTTTTCGCTAAGTCAGTCAATGCATGAAATATTTCTCGATGAACACTCACTGCACTACTTTGTACGTATATTTCATGCTGAACTATATGCAATATTGAACACTATCACATGATTCCATCCCAACCTCCTCTATTAATCCCTTCCTGACTCTATGGCATACATGACCGCTTGTTTCCTTAGCAACTATGGTGTATCTCTATGGCATAAATAATGCCTGCTATAGTAGGTCAGTTAATTCACTAATCCAGGCACTATCTATCTCGCATAATATAAGTACTGGCTTCATTATAAAGGTAACAAATACTCACATCATTTACGGGCAGGGTGAAGCAGAGTGGAAGCCCCGGTATAGCAAACCACACTCCTGCCTCTAGGCCTAACGGCTGATAATGGGCCCCAGTGCTTTACAAACAATATAATTATGTTCCAGAGACACAATAACTTCACACTGTAGTAAAAAACACTGTACAATCACAATATTTCAATAATGGCCTCTGCCTCGGGTGGGAGGGGGAAAATGGCGGATTTAAAGGGACATCTGACACCAGCGCTACCCTTCAGCCCATCTGGTCATGAGATACTGAGGATTTTCTGCTGTGCATTGTCTCATCAGAGCAGTTACAGTGTTGCCAAGTGTTTACCTTGGAAGAGAGACACACCCACTAGAACGCACCATAATTTGACGCACATTGACCAAAAACTTTCCTTTTGACGGCGTTTTTCTCTGCTTAACAACGTGACTCGTGTCTACTTCCGTTTATAGTCCAAACCACAAAGAACGCGATTCGCGTCAGCATGCCTCGGAGGGTTAAGCAGGACACAGAGGTTTATTTTAAAAGATGGATACTAGAAACTATTAGATAGTGCAAAAAGTATGTACTTTTGCATTGCAAGAGTATAAGCTTATGCTTTTGTCCTCTTCACTGCCTAGAGTATGAGATAAGGGTAGAACCTGTCATATCTTCTTACAGCTTAAAATAATTTTGCATCAGTTAGGAATGAAGTCGCTATAAGCGAGGGGAAGACAAGGAATAAAAGGCAGAATGGTCTTGCTGCTACCACAGGTAGAGTATCATTACTAAGATAAACTTCATTGTTGCAGCCTCCTTATTGTTGCTGTATCATCACCACAGCAATTGAAAATAAGGTAGTATATTGCAGCCACAAGTTTTCCTTAATTGGCCTTGGAAATTAGGCCATTCTGTATTTGAAATCTTGGGAAGCAGATACATTAGGAAAGGGGTTTACGCTGTGCTCCATGTGCAAAGTAATACATTACAAATTTTTTCAAATCAGGAGACATACCTGAGTGTTAACTTCTAATATATCACTACCTCATGCTATTAATTTTACCTAACTCTTAGTGTGATATAATATATATATTATATGACATAGTGGAGACACAGAAGTTTTACCATATATTCACTAAGCTTTCAATGAACGTATATCAGTGTAGAGTGACTGAAGCAATCTGAAACTCTGCCATCACTTCTTAGGGCGACTGTACAATGGAGGTACTTATGAAAGGTTTGAGTGTGGCTACATATGAGGGAATAGAAATGGGTACATATGCGAGCATTTTGAGACAGTTCTTAATAGACCAATACCACCAGAAGAGGATATACCGTCTGCTCAGGGAGATTTAAATATAGAAACAGGAGAGTTGAGGCTTGCAGAAGTGGAGAAAGCAGTAAAACAGTTAAAGAATAATAAGGCACCAGGGGAGGATGGTTTATTTCTGGAAATGTTTAAAGTGGAGGGGGATAGATTAATAATGATCTTGACCAAGCTATTCAATAAGATATGGGTGATGGGGTTACTACCATCAGTTTGGAAGAATGGTGTAATTGTTAAAGTTCCGAAGAAGGGAGACCTGAGTGAATGTGGTAATTGGAGGGGAATCTCTTTGTCACCGATAGCTTTGAAAGTTTTCAGTAGAGTGTTGTTAAATAGGTTGGAGCCGGTGGTTGAGGGTATTCTGAGGGATGAACAGGCTGGTTTTAGAAAGGGACGTGGTTGCAATGATCAGATCTTTATAGTTAGGCATTTGATGCAGCAAGTTAATGAAATGAGAGTACCGTTAAGTCTTTGTTTTGTTGATTTTGAAAAGGCTTTTGATAGTGTTTCGAGAGAGACTATGGGGAAGATCATGAGACATTATGGAATACCAGAGGAGTTTGTGAAGGTCATTATGAACATGCATGAGGACACGTTTTGTAAAGTGATGGTTGATGGTTGTCTGAGTGATTCGTTTGAAGTCAAGTCCGGAGTAATTCAAGGTTGTGTTCTATCGCCTTTACTATTTATATTGGTCATTGATTACATTATGAAACGCGTTGGAACAGAAACCGGTGCAGGTATACTTTGGGGAGAGAACAGGAAACTTTTGGATTTAGATTATGCAGATGATATAGTTTTGATTTGTGATGGGCCAGAAGAGATGCAGAGAGTGTTGGACTGTTTGGTGAGTGAAGGTCGCAAGGTGGGTTTGGTTATTAATTGTGGAAAAACTGAAATAATCAATATGAATATGGAAAATGCGCAGGAATGTGTAATTGGAGGTATGGTTGTAAAGCAAGTTGATAGGTTTAAATATTTAGGTACTTATTTAGCCAAGGATGGTTCTTTGAACTTTGAATTCGAGGAAAGGTTAAAGAAGGCTAATCAGGCAATGGGAATGCTTAAAAAATATTTGGAATAATAAAAATTTTTCTGTGCATACAAAAACCAAACTTTATAAGGTAATGGTTAGGAGTATCTTAATTTATGGACACGAGTCTTGGTACAGCACAGTGACTATGGAAAATAAATTCTTGGTGTTTGAAAACAAAGCACTTAGAAGAATATTAGGAGTTAAGTGGTGGGAAAGGATACCAAATAGTAGAATTAGAGAAATAACGGGAGTGCAGCCGGTCGATGAATATGTTAGGTTCTCACGATGGAAGTGGCTAGGACATGTGTATAGGAGACAGGGAATAGTACGAGGTACACCAGGGTGGGTGGCACTTGGTAGGAGAGGTAGAGGAAGGCCAAAAGAGACGTGGGTGAGGACAATGAGACGGGAAGCTGGAGATGAGTGTTGGGGAGATCTTGAGGAGTTAGCACAAGATAGGATGTGGTGGTGTGAGTTCATCGAGGCCCTATGCATCCCCGAGGGTGCTACAGGAAATGATTGATTGATTGACATATGCGAGGGAATTTGTGGGATATCGTATTTGAGAGTAAATGGAGGGTATATATGGAAATGTATATAAGGGCATGTATGGGAAGATTCGTGAGGGCACATATGGGAAGGTACTTCAGGACACATATGGGAGGGTACATGTGGGTGAATATGAGAGGGTAAATGCAGGAGAGTATATTTTGGGTAAGTTTAGATGACTATAGTGGTAATACATGTTGAAGGGAACAGTGAAAATACTTGTGCATGGGTTCAGACTGTATGTATAAGTCAATGGGTGCAGTGGAGGAAAATGTGTTACTGCATAGTGGAGGTACAGTACAATACATACGGAAGGGTAAGGAGTCGATACTTGCAAAAACAAAAACAAAAAAAGCAACGCTTATCAGCCGCCACCTCAGACACACCCGCCCAGTTGATGGCTTTGTACTGAAATAGGTTGAACTCATCACTCCTTCCCGTGGGATATCGTATTTCCTGGGATTATAACATCATTGATTTCAGATATTTTAACTTAAAATAATGCACACACACACACACACACACACACACACACACACACACACAATCTTCAGTAGTATGGACCTTACCCAGATTTACTTTTAATAAATCCAGTAAGAATTTAGTTAGATTTCTATAACAGGTACAAAAGCTGCATTAGCTTCTGAAAAGATGATAGTGAACTCGAGGAAATATTTGGATTACTGAAGACGAGAATTTGTTTTGCTTGTAGAGGAGAGGAAGCGAGGGAGGTACAGTATTCTGATAGCTGAAAAAGGGAGAAGAGCTCAAGCTGGCATCATATAGGTTTGAAAAGGTCAGTCATGGATGGGGAGAAGAAGGTAAATGGAAGAGAGGGCATATTATCGACGAGTGTGAAGAAGCGAAAAGATAATTTGAGGAGAGAGGAGAATGACGATAGTGCACCAAGACTGAATGGGCTATACTGAATGAGGCACTGAAGTGGGCTGGATGTAGAAAAGATGGCGATTAAATGAAATTAGCTACCCAGACAATAAGTAGGGTCGGAATGAGGACCTTCAATGGGCTGGGCTGGATAATGTCTGGTAGACATGGATAGTAAAAGGATCGGGTTGTGTGTTTTTTTTTCTCGGGGGGGGGGGGGGAGAACTATACGTCAGAGAAGAAGAAAAGGAAGTTCTATGGACCCTATGCTTGAGGCATTAGAAGACTGTCTAGCTCATCTATCCAAGCGATTGTGTCTTCATGGGACATTTGATTAATCCTGTGTATGTTTTAGCTGTAAAGATAAAATGACTATTATATGTAGACATAAAATGGCATGGAGGAGATTCTAGCAGGCCTTCTTACTTTACGAGAGTGCGACATTAGATTATAGAAAAAGTAGTGTGTTGTCAGTGTGCTTCTTACCATTCTGGAGCCAGTGGGACTCAACAGTTTTTAGCAGCTCTTTCTTTGACATTAATTATTTACCTATACAATTTATTTACATTGTTGTTGACATTTTGCAGTAAAAATTAAGTATGCATGATTCCGAACTACTTCAGATAATAATGTTTACAAATATTTCTTAGATTTCTTAGTTCCTTATTAAAGCTGTGACGCACAGTATATAATTTCCGTAGTCTAAATAAAGGCCAAAGAGTTTCAGATCTTGATATACATGTTTTGGATAAATTAATATACAAATACTATGTCAGGAATAATTCATTATCATCAAATGAGATTACCTTTTATGATAAAAAAAAGTATTTTATTTATGCACGCTACTCGCGGTCGACATGTAAATATTTAGGATGCATAATTTTCACAGAATACCGCATTACCCCCAGAAATATGATAAACAAAAAGAGCAAAACACGTTAACCGGGAAGCGAGCCGTGCACTACAATTTAATGAGTTTGGGACAGTTCTTTGACACATAATATGCTGAAATATATTCACAAACAATTGAATGGGGAAAATAATTTCTTCTCTGACTTACTGAACAGTGAAATTGCATCGTGCAATAAGAATAATAATAACCTATTTATCTATCTATCTATTGCCAGACGCCTTAATCCCGTTTGGGGTGGCCACAAACAAATCGCCTCCAAGTCGCCCTGTCCCCCGCCATTTCACTGCCCTGCTTCCAACTCACCCCCCTCTCTCATATACCTCTCCACCTCATCCCTCCATCTCATCCTCGGCCTCCCCCTTCCTCTTCCCCCCTCCACCTCACTCACATACACTCTCTTCGTCAGTCTTTCACTCTCCATCCTCTCCACATGGCCAAACCACCTCAGTGTGTTCCTCATAACGCTTCCTATCACATCCACATCCACACCACAACGCTCCTTTATATCCTCATTCGTCAGCCTGTCTCTCCATGTGACTCCACAGGCTCCTCTTAAGTAACTCATTTCCACTGCTCTCACTCTTGACTTGTGTCCTTCCAACAACGTCCAAGCTTCACTTCCATACGTTAGAGTTGGTATCACAATACTGTCATGTAGTAACTTTTTCACTTCCATGCCCACTTCCCTGTTTCTTATCACTGCTTTCAAAGAACAGCAACCTTTCTTCCCTGCTGTACCCTTTCATGCACTTCACCCTCCAAACCTCCATCCTTACTCATCACACTACCCAAGTACTTAAACGTACTCACATTTTCCAATTCCTCACCATCCAACCTCATTGTACATTCACTGACTTCACCTCTCTCAAAGACCATCACTTTACTCTTCCATACATTCACCTTTAGATTCCGTTTCTTACACACTCTCCCAAACTCATCCACCAAGCTTTGCAGCTCCCCTTCGTCTTCGCTTTACAACACAGTATCTTCTGCAAACAACAGTACAGGGAGTGATATAATGTTGATGACGATGATGATGATGCTAATCATAATAATAATGATAATAATAATAATAATAATAACCAAAAAAATACCAGAAAAAGTATTCTTCCTGGAAATCGATTTACAGCATTTAAGAAAAGGCTCTTTGTGCGTAGCATTTTGGTGAATTACAGTGCTGACACTACCATACTGTGCTACTCAAGTTATCTTTTTATAACACCTAATTACTACTACTACAACTACTAATACAACAACAACAACAACAACAACAACAACAACAACTACTACTACTACTACTACTATACTACTACTACTGTTACACTACTACTACTACTGTTACTACTACTTATTATTATTATTATTATTTTTATTATTATTATTATTATTATTATTATTATTATTATTATTATTATTACATATTTTAAAATAATAATAATAATAATAATAATAATAATAAAAATAATAACCTATCTCTCAATTGCCAGATCCCTTAATTCCGTAAGGGTGGTCACAAACAAATCGCCTCCATGCTGCCCTGGCCTCCGCCATTTCACTGTCCTGCTCCTAGCTCACAACCCCCTCGCTCGTATACCTCTCCACTCAACCCCTCCACCTCATCCTTGGCCCCATCCGTAGAGGGAATGTTACATAGTTCAAACAGAGCTTCTCTCCTCAGATCAAGTATCTTTTCAGGGAGGGGAAAAAAAAAAAAAAAACATAAAATGAGAATAAAAACAAAAAGGAAAGAAATAATACTGAGGTGATCCTCCTAAAAAACAATAAATAAAAAAACCTTTAAATTCCGTGAGCAACACTGATGGCAAAATTATCAAACTATGCATCCCCGAAATTATTAAAAACGTACATCTCAAAAAAGTTAGAAATTTTGGACGACTGACAAAATCCACACATCGAAAGTTCAGCTCCTCCAACGCATATAAACATTTAGTCGACAGTGGAACGAACACACACACACACACACACACACACACACACACACACACACACACACACACACACACACACACACACACACACACACACACACACACACACACGCATCATTCGGAGACAAGGGTTCCTAGTTTCAATACATGGAGGTTGATTATTGGTATCATATGAATCCTTTCTCGTTGGTTTGTAGCTGATGGCATTAAATGACCCTCATTTAATATGATAAGGATATTCAACTCGGTGAGAGGAAAATGGAAATATTTTCTGGCTCCAAAGCGGCCACTGCATTAATTATATTATTCTGGGGATAATGAAATCTTTCAAGTCCATTTGGCACTGTTTCAGGCAGTTCATTAAATATTTTGTCGTGGGGTTTTAACCTATATATTCCGAAAAAACGAAACTGGATAAAATTCATTTTGGTAGTTCCAAGATTAAAAAAAAAAAATGTACTGGCTGGGCAACTGTGATAAGAAAGGTTAATTTCATATTTACCTGAACTTATATCAATGTCTATCTGTCTGTGTATCTGTCTACACACACACACACACACACACACACACACACACACACACACACACACTTAGCGATACAGTGACCCTCCGCGGTTTCGTGAACACTGGTGAAATTATCATTATCTTTAAACATATGCTCACGAAATGAATGCTGAAAAAAGAATTTACATCTATATTAATGAAACAAATATCTTCGTTTACCTCATCATGATATTTAATAACTGCAAGCTATGTTTGAAACTAAACAAATCGTTGGTTGGCGTTTTTTCCCACCTAGATGCATATTTACTGTTTTCATAAAACTAATAAAACATAAAAGAAAACAACGAAAATAGAATGGTAATAATGGTATTATGCGCGCCTTTGGGGGTACTGAAAAATCGGTGTTTATGTGTGAACAAAAAATAAATAGTATATAATTAAATGACTCCAAGAGAAGTTATTAACATGTTTCTCTTCCATGGTAAAAGAAAATATTTACTAAATAAGGATTCCGTTACTGAAGACAGATTCACTAGGAGACATTTCTTCAGTACGGGTATGAACTCTTTGACAGAGGTCTAGTTACATGGAACCACGTTAATTGCCGTGAAACTTCGCGTGTGTGAAATTGCTATACAGTCGCAGTCTGCACCCACTAACCGAACAGCTGCTGCAATCAGTCTGAACTTGGGGAAAATCCATAAAAAGCTACCAGTAAAATGTCAGTGCCAAATATATCCTCCGTGGAGGCAGGTGTGTGTTGTTAAATAATCCGTTGCTAAGTAATCCACAGCGAAAATCCCAACCCGCATACTGTACAGCTGAGCAATGTACAGGTCCTACCCCATGTGACCAATGGTTTGGTTATTCTCGTGCTTTTATTTCTTATTACCCAACGTTCACCTCTGACTTTTAACCAGTTTTATACAAAATTCTGTCTTCTTCCTTCTGCCTGTGGGTGACTCTACACTGAGTGACAAGTCAAATGGTTTCCTGTACACCAGGAAACCAATTACTATGCTGGATGGTAGCCATATAACCAAATTATGGTGTTTGGAGGGTTAGTGGGTAATTATGGCGCTCCAATCCGATTGAGCCGGTGTACGTTTATATCCAAGGGGTGGCTGGGGTTTACTGCTCACGTAATGTCACTCAGGGATGTGTGAGGCTGGTCACTCTCATCTTAAATGACAGGACTATTTTGCCTAGGCCCCGGGCTCCTACGCTCCTCATGGGGCAACATAGGATTGGATGATGGATGGATGAATATACAAATTGTCTTTTAAAGTGGACACAATAGTCTCCAAGAAAAAAACGGTGAATCAGCAAAGCCATCACCGTAGTGAACGATATAACAGAGACAGCTCTTAGCCCCTTTAGTTCTTGATATCCTGTAGCTGAAGAACATCATCTTTGGCTGCAAGAACTAAAGTGCAAAATACACAATGGTAGCGAAGTGGTTATATTTTTCAAGAACAAGAGATTATAATGTTGGAATCATTGTTTAAGGATGACTCGCACATTAGTTGACCAAACATGTTTTAACATTTGATATAATACGGTGAAAAAAGAATAATTTTTTCTTGCTTTCGTTCTCTCTTGTCGTTTAGGTTTCATTCACAGCATCTCGTGTTCTCATATCAGCTGTCTGTAGCTTCGTGAGTCTGATGCGGCATATCCTTGTCGCACATCTTTCTGTACATCATGATCATGATCATCATCAACATCAACACCATCATTATCATCATCAACAGCCATTGCAAGCCCACTGCAGAACAAAGGCCTATCCCAACCTTCTCCACGAATTCGTTGAAAGAGCCAATCACTACCATGTTTTCCATGCAAGCTTCTGTATTCATTTCTTCACCTCCTGTCTGACCTTCTGCTACGCTTAATGTCTCTTCGAGTCCAGTCACTCAGCCGCTTGCTCCAACGGTTATGTCTTATTCTTGTTACATGACCTGCCCACCTCCATTTCTGTTCTTTTATAACTTCTGTAATGTATTTGATTTTAGTCTTCTCTCTCACCCAAGTTGATCTTTTCCTGTCTCTTAAAGATTTTCCCAACACTGACCTTTCCACTGCTCTTTGAGAACGGATTAGTTGATTTGCCATCAATTTTGTCAATTCCATGTCTCATAGCCGTGCGTTATAGCTGGAATTATACGTTCGTTTTGTAATTTTCGTAGCATACATATTGGAATGCTACTTTTCATGATATCTATGTTTACCGAAAGCTTTCCATCCAGTTGTAATGTCTTTTTATTTTGCTTTCTTGATCTGTCGTTAATTTTAGTATTTGCCCCAAGTAATTGTACTCTGCGACTTCGTCAAAAATTTCTTCGCTTTCTGATAATGCTCTTTGGTGTATTTGGATTAAACATTAGTTTTACTCCGGTTCATCTTTAGCCCTTCTTTGAGACTTTCTCTGCTCAGGTTATTTAACATTTCTTGCAATATCTCTGCTGCTTCTGAGATTAGGACAACGTCAGCTGCAAATCTTAAATGGTTTAGCTCTTCTTCATCTATGTTTACTGATTTATTTTCCCGCTCTAGCTTTCTGAAAGTGCTTTCTAGGAATGTTATAAATAATTATGGTGAAACTGTATCTCCCTGGCGCACTCCCTTCTATCTATCTATTGCCAGACGCCTTAATCCCATACGGGATGGCCACAAACAAATCGCCTCCACGTCGCGCTGTCCACCGTCATTTCACAGCCCTGCTACCAACTCACACCCCCCTCTTTCATATCTCCACTCCATCCCTCCATCTCATCCTTGGCCGCCCCCTCACTCTCTCCCCTTCCACCTCACTCACATGCATTCTCCTCGTCCTTGTCTCACTCTCCATCCTCTCCACATGGCCAAACCACCTCAGTGTGTTTCTCCTAACCCCTTCCTATCATATCCACATCCACAACACAACACTCCTTTACATCTTCATTTGTCAGTCTGTCTCTCCGTGTGACTCCACAGGCTCCCTTCTCAATCTTAATTTTTCCTGAGTTTTTATGTAATTAAACTGTAGCAGTTTCCTCCTTATAATTATGTTTTCGAGCGGTTTTACGATGTTCTCATTTACTCCATGTTCTCACAATGATTTTATAATTCCTATGTGCTCCACTGAGTCGAAAACCTTTTCATAATCAACAAAACTTAAGCACAGGTTTATTATATTCTGTAGTTTTCTCAGTTATCTGATTCACTCTGTGTAGAAGATCAGAAATCGAATGCCCGCTTGGGAATCCTGCCCGTTCATGATTTTTTTTTTCCCAAATTAGTCGTCATTCCGTTCTTACCGGACTTTAGTGACGAGTTTGTAAATAACTGATAATAAGCTAATGTCTCGATAGTTACAAAGATCTTTTGAGTCACCCTTTTTGTAAAGAAAAATAACTGTTGCATTACTCCATGTTTTGGGAATTTTCTTCATGTTTATACACTAAGAACATAAGTGGACGAGCTTGTTTTGTACTTTACTCCTGCATCCAACAGTAAATCTGCTACTATTCAGTCTTCTCCTCGGGCTTCCCTCTTTTCATGTTTTTAAGAGAACGTTTTACTTAGTCTGTGTGACCTCAGATATTTCACTTGTATCAGCTGAAAAGTTAACTATTGGTACTATTATCTTGGATGTGTACAGTTCATTGTAAAATACTTAAACTCTCTCCACCATCTTATCTCTGCATTTAATACTTCACCGTTTTTGTCCTTCAGTAATGTTATTGTTGCTTTCCTAGTGCCATTTTACTTTGGACTCGTTTCAGACTTCTTCCTTTTTTTATACAGGTAGTTTCTTTGATCTGTACACCATAATAGAATTGAAATAATCAATATTATTTTTTTCTGTTTAAACTAAGCTGCAAGATACAGTCGTTCGTTAAGAGAATTATTTTACTTTACTAGAATTTTGTATCTTATTTCACTCTCCTCTTCTTGTTGATTTTTTTTTTCAGTCACTCCATCTTAGCATCTCGTTTTTTTCTGTTGAACTTTTTTTTTGTCAGTCCAACCTAGCATTAAGTATCTGTATTTGTTCTTCCCCTACCCTCTTTTTGTTCACATCTAGCCTTCCTGGTTAACTACTACCTTTACGGCTCATTCCATAATTCTTTCCTGGCCTTTATTTCACTTATCTTCCCGCTGCTCCATGCCTACTACAATTCTTCATAGATAACCATCCAATACAAAAGGACCCGTAAGAACCGTAATGCTAATACAGTCAAACACACAGAAGTATCGTACTTTGGTTCCGTTTGAGCTATTCCATACGATAATTCACATTGCCGCCATACATAAAAAATAATTAGATGATGGGATTCACTGTGGAAAGCCGTAGAAATATGGCGTATGTCAATTATATACTCGTAAGCATTGTAAGAAGTCTATGAGGCAACTGGGGTAGACTCTCAGGTTAAACTCTGCCACATGATATTTTGGGGCAATTTGTGATTACCTAATGCAGGCCAGATATTGATGTCAGAGTATTTACCTGCCCTAAATTCCAAGACTGTAGCGCTTAACGAACATACAACAGAACTTCAACTGAAAATTAAGGTTTGGTTGCCAATGTGAAGGTACCTAGAAATGAAAATCATAATTGAACCAATTAAAAAAAAAAAGAAAAAAAAAAACAGGCAGCATGAGAGCCTGTGTTAGGAAACTGGAATTGTATTCAAACCACAGGAACTGGCTTTCCTTAGTTACGTTACCGCACACTGAAACTAAACATATGTGATTCACCACTCTCATGCTCAGAATGCCGGGAATTGATGCTTTATTAATGAACGAGTTTGAATGACATCTGTGCTTATAAAATTCAGTCTATTTCAATCATGTACTTGATTTCTTTTAAGAAACTAGCTGACTTTAAAATTAAAAGCGCCGGAAATGAAAAGCTGCCCTTCCCAAAGCGAGGCGCTGAGCGGGCATCACGTGGTCAACTGCATTGATTCAATTATCGTGATTTGCTCGATAATCGACAGAGTATGTTACTTCTTCAGGTCTAGCTCATTATTTTTCCCATGGTTTTGGGGGCATCTAAATGGAAAAAAAATAAATAAACTTCATACATCTGATTAGCTGAAAGAAAGCCTTCTTAGAGAAACTGAAGCCATCTCGGTGAATAAGTGGCTTGGAAATGTCTTTATTTTGGAAGACAAAGTTTAAGTATATTAAAATGCTGAGGGAAGTCGAATCCAAAGTATTGTGTAACTTTAAGTAAATTATTATAGAGTGAAGAATAAAAGTACGTTATTTCACTGATGTCAGATGATTAATGAATATTTTCAAATTATTCTGGTGTCACAGAGTAGTGGCGGTGGCAGAATCGGTAAAGAGGCGGCCTGCAGTCCCAATGGACCCAGGATCGAATCCCGGTTGAGGCAGGGAACGGTTTCAGGATTTGAATTTCCTAAGAAAAAGGCAGACTTTCCTGATCTACCACAAGACCCGCCGACATGTCGTAAAAATACCCCCGCTAATACCAATACCCCAGTCCTGTATGAGAGAGCCCTAGCATGTATTCAATATGGATGGTGGGTGTTAGTGCCGAGGTGGTAACATGTAGAGGTGTATGATATGTAGGAGGACTACCGGGCCTTGGGAGCAGGCTGTGAAGCCTATGCCCAGAGTCGAATACATAAAAAAAAAAAAAAAAAGTGAATCATCTTGTACAACGTTGTGTTTTAACATGCTTCCCGAAACAAGCATCACACCACTGAAAACAAAGTAAAACTGAGTACGAAAAGTTTGAACTAATAATATAGGTTATTGTACATCGTAATCGAATTATTTCTCTTATTCCGTAAGCGATCACATACACAATCGAATTACTTCTCTTATTCCGTAAACGAGCACACACACACACACACACACACACACACACACACACACACACACACACACATACATACTGAGCAAAACAGATTGTCCGCTTTCAGTTTGCAAGAGCACGAGTAAAAAATCATTACGTATTCATGATGAACTGCGTACCTTCCTCGCATCTGACATACTATTTAACCTATTGTGTGAACAGTCTTGGACACGACAGAAGCACACTGATGGCACAGAAAAGTCTTAAGGACGAAGTCTTGACCTCACAGTTTACCCTTCTCCTTTGACTGATTGATCTTCAAATCTATCAACTTGATCCATACCTGACCCTCAACCCATCCTCCAAGTTTTGTTTAATCTGAATATAAAAATTTTAAGTTATCCCGTTCTTGGAATCTTGACTTTTGACGAATTATTCCTTAAAAAATGTCATGTCCGCTTAACCTAAAACCCCTCCGCCAAGTCTGTTGCAGATCTAATCAAACCAATTTGAGTTAAAACGCCAATACTTAGACTTTGCACTCTGACCTTTGCCTTTGACAATTTGTTTTCAAATACGAATCATTTCGCCCTTTCCTTCCCCTCAACACATTCAGGTTTGGTCAAAATTGGATCAGACCTATATAAGATATCCTTTCTCATATACTGTCATCCGCGATATTTTCCGGACCAAAAATACTCACCTCTACGTCTGAGGGTGCTCAGTCATGCCAAATTTGATGCAGTTTTATATTATTGTTTTTCCATAATCTAACGGGAAACCAAGCAGAATAACATAGAAAATGGTCCAAACATATAAGCTATTCGCACTTTCGCTGTCAGGTGTAACATGGCAATAGTACAGATCACAACACTCCCAGCTGTACGGACTCATGACCTAGCAAGAAGAGAGGGAAGGGAAGGAACAGCAATGTAACGCGATGACTTGTGATGATCTTGCACGGGAAGAGGAGGACTTAAGAAGCACAAGGGCTAGAACATCAAGGATTCATGGGATGTGTACTCTTCCACTCCCAAACCCTAAAATAAAGAACATTACTATTAGCACTCTGGTTATAGCTTCAATATGCCGCTGACTCGCGATGGATGTCACTTTGAGCTGAATCTTCGTCGACTTTAAGAACAACTAGAACATGCAGACAATATAAATTAATATATTTTGTAAGGTACAAATCTAAGGTTGGAATGCGAAAGATAGCTGGAGGATTTTCTCTCGTGTGTAACGTTGCCAAATATGCATGTTGGTCTCCTAACCTTTAATAATCTGCTGAAGAGTGGTAAACTTGGGCCCCGAGACTAGCACAAAACTGTTGTGCCTAGCCTGCAGAAACGTAACATAACAGGTACAGTACCTCCAGGATGGGAGGTTGTTGGAGTGTACAGTTGGGCCAGAAATCTGTGGTGCACTCTATTGAGATTATGTGCTTTAAGCATATATTCAGAGTATAGAAATGTAGTTATTTTTTCATTGAAGTGAATGGTGTAAGTTGAAATGGGGGTATTATATCCTTAGAAATACTGTACCAAGAGCCAGTCTTTTTTCAAGAAAATCCATTATGCAGTGCCAACAGATGAAGAAAATGTCAGCATAAACTGGAAATATGATTTTAAAGTATAACAACTTTAAACTGACTAGTTAACAAGTTTTTCCGAATTCAGGTTACATTCTAGAACTATAATGTAGCGACTAGTAATCCTCCTTTCTTTCACATAGCTGCTCCTTTATAAATCTCAACACGAATCTCCGAATATGCAAAGAAGGATCTACTAGCGTGGTGGAAATTACCATGTAAATGAGTCTGTTATTACCTAAGCTGAGCCCCCAAACAGCCCTTGAGCTCCCAGCTCAGTGTTTCCTCCCTTCCCACCTTCCCCATCTCCTGCTCTTGTTTCATGCGCTACATTTGTTATCTTCAGTCTCTGTTCCTCATTCCCTCATGAAACCTAGTGTGTATCCTCCCCTTCATGTTAATCCATATGACATGAACAGTCGTCAGCACAAGTTAGCTGCAAGCCTGCTAGTGTGATGTGGGTCTTTTGTCTGGCAACAGTGTATGTGAACTAGTTGCCACAGAGGCTTTTATACATTTTAAAGACGTGTTTGTAAGAATTAGTCCTATAAATCGCCGAGAATGCAATATTCTTTACATCTGATACGCATAAAAATGTGCGAAAGACGTCAGAAAAACGTGGAATGATGAAACTTACGCTCTCTCCCCCCTACCCCTCCCGATGACCCTCCCCAGCCTGCCTCTCACCACACTTTACCCCCTGCTCTCCATCTCCACTCACCTCTCTCCTTTCCCTGCCTGCCTTACTATTTTTTATTCATCGCACTAGCCTACGTAATTAACCGCACTCTTCTCTATTTCTTGTCGATTCCTGTAACCTTTTTGTTTCTCTACATTCATGAGATTCTTGCCATGCAACAGTCTTTTGTCTCACTCCTTACTCCAAACGTGATGCAGCAGTTCGAAACATTATTGGTTCTGATACTGCTCCATGAATCAGTGAACAGTATGAGGAGAATAGGAACATTTTCCTAGGGAAGAGAGAGGGGGAGAAATAGGAGGAATGGGCACAAATGTTTGTTTAATTACGCCTACTGAAATAATAGCCACCGATTGCCAGGCTCACTCAAACAAACACCAGTAATGAATACATCACAAGAACGAGACCTCAATGTTCCTATATCTCCTGGCTGCTGGTAGTGACAAAGGGTGGAGAAAAGAAAGACAACTGGAATACAAAAAAAAAAAGAAAAGAAAAAGAAAAAAAAAAGTGGGAAGGGGTCGGGGAGAATGAGAATGGGACCCGAACAGGAAGAAATAATGGTAAATTTTAACCTTGGATATGGTTGTCAACACTGCGAGCAACTGGGAATAGGGCAGACTGGGTTTAGTAAACAGTCAAGAGAGAATTACAATGCGCCAATGGAGTTAGTGCCGTGGATAAATGAATGAGGGTAGAGAGGATGGGGAGACGAGACAGTGGAGAGACAAGAAAGTGAGTGGGAGTAGGAGAGAGAGGGAGGGGTGGGGGGACATCAGGAGTAACGGGGAGAGAGGGGAAGGGAGCTTAGACACGGTTATAATGAGGAATACCAAAGTACTATGCACATACGTCATTCCATAACATTCTTCTGTCCACTCTTGCACTTTTCTATACTAATCAAATTCGGTATACAGAATATTGTACTCTAGGCAGTCTCTAGTACCACTTCTTAAAAACACCTCCTTAAAGTATATAAAAGTCTATGTGACAACTAGTCCCCTTAACTGTTGCCAGACAAAAGGGCTCACACCACACGAGTATACTTGCAGCGAACTTATGCTGACGACCGTACTCTTGCTGGCCGTCCTTTCATGAACTATTCCACTTCGGTTCCCTTGTACATTTATTGAATTGGTAATCCCTGGCTCTCCCAGGCTGCTTTCCTCCCCCACCCTAACACTAACAAAAAGCGGTGCCAAGGCACAGCAAACCCGTCCCCGGCAGTCATATTAGTCCTGACGTATAAACACAACAGGATATTTAGGCAAAGATGTCACATACCAGATTTGGAGTAAATCGGGTGAAAATTGACGATTTTACGTCCAATGAAATTCTAGGCCCAACCCACCTGACATTGACACCCCCCTACCACTAACTGGGGGGTGACCCCCATGATGCAATGAAGCATGTTATATAATGCAGATTTGAAGGATGCACCTGTATATTTTGGTTTCTTGTCGATATGACGAATTTGAAAGGGGATATGGCGAAAAAACGTATTTTTTTTTACTTTTTTTTTTATCATTTTGGGGGGTCTGGTCTACAGCCAGGGCCTTGGCACAATTTGGCCCAAAATTTAATCAGGTGATCAGAGGGTTATAGTCCACCATCCCTGTAATTTTAGCCAAAATCGCACTGGTAGTTTCTCGTAAAGCTGTTAACAGACAAACAGAGAGACAAGCAAACAGACAAACCGAGTGAAAACAGTACCCCTCCCCGAGCCCCTCCGGAGCGGGGACAGGTGACAAATATTTCACCGTCTTCCCTCCTTCATGACAAGATGCACTAAAGAAGCTGAAGCTAAGCTGACCTTGGTGAGAGTTCAGTATATGTCATTACCTGGAAGACGTTGACAATCTGAATATTAAGTTCGGTTAATTACACGTTATTCTATCAATTTTAACAAGGACCACAGAGCAAGAATCGTAACTTCGCAACTCTACGCAACTTGAGAGTCCTTTGCTATCTTCTTCATTATATATTTAACGAATGCTGTGTTACTCTGTCAGGTAAGCACCCAGTAGTGGTTTAGAAGAACTGCTCCCTCTTATTTCTTACCCCCCTGGGTCATCACTCTGACTGGGTGTGAGTCGAATAATTGAGCAGAACATCCAATAATCTCCATTGGGAAATACGGTGGTTTGAAGTTTATTGTTTTCGTGAGCAAAGTCGACATAATGGTAGCGCAGTCACCTGCTGTATATTAATAGGAGGATTCTACGAAATTCCTGTTACAGTACTAGAAGGTTTGCTATAAGAACATCACTGTTCAGTAAAGGATGTTCTAGAAGTTTAGGGCAGGACCAGGCTTGTCACACACCATAAAAACTATGACCTGTGTAAGAATTTCTCACTTGCGGTTACAAGTGTCACATTTTGTCATTTATTGTGTGTGAGAAAAAAAGAGTACCGGTACTCATCTTGAGAGAGAGAGAGAGAGAGAGAGAGAGAGAGAGAGAGAGAGAGAGAGAGAGAGAGAGATTAACTTGTTAACGTATACCATTTGACCCTATATCGTTTTCATTATCTTACCACGGCCGTGTCAGGGATCTTGAAGATGAGTTACATAGGAAAAGGACTGACACCACTGTTTGAGAGTTATAACGCTTGACAGGGGCCCTAGTTCATCCACGATTTCATTAAAGGAACATACTCGTAATATGATGCAAAGCAGGATTATAGGCAGAACACAAATTTTACAGTTACTGCTGTATTAATGACTGCACTGAGGTTTATTAGGAATTGGAGGAAATTATTATGTGCAATGTTGAATTTTTATTACCCGAGTACAAGATCTTTACGGGTGAGAAGAGTGAACTATTTTTTATTGTGTGTTTGCATCATCTATGCATCATGTTCATTATTCTGTACTTGGCTTTTCGTATCAAACAAAGAAAGGATTGAGAAACGGTTAATATTACTTTTTTTGCCTTGATATTTTTGGTGAGATGATTTGACAGAGTGAGGAAGGACACAGTAAGAGGTCAGTGTGGAAGTAGACGAGTATGAAGGTAGGAGATGACCACAATATATTCATGCAGTATGGCCATCTGGGATTTCAACACATCAACAATCCTTTCTTCCAGGACGCATCACCATCCCTTATTAATGCCACGCCCTTTGATCCTCCTACATTCCAAACCCTCCTTTTCTTTTCTCTGAGGGGGCCGAATCGGTAGAGAGGTGACCTGCATTTCTAATAGACCCAAGTTCAAGTCCCTGCTGGGCCAGGGAACAATATTAAAAAATGTGAATTTCATAATGCTGACTTTAATGATCTACCAAAAGTCCCACCAGCATGTCATAAATATACCCCCGATAAAACCATACACCAGTCCTGTATGAGACAGTCCTAGCATATATTCAGTATGGACGGCGAAGGTTAGCAACGAAGTTGTGACATGTGGAGGCGTAAGGTATGTAGTAGGACTACTGGGCCTTGGGATTAGACTGTGAAAACAACGCGCCGAGTTGGACACATAAGAAAAGCTTGTGTACTTCATAGAATTACATAACATTCAGTCATTAGCCAAACAGTAAATCACAAAACAATTTAACCTTTGAAAAGAACGTAAATTCATTACTATTAGCCTAATACTGAAACACACGGCAATTATATTGAACAATTTGTAAAATCTGGAGCATTAATCAAATAATGAAACATGGAGAATTTATAATTAATTGTAGCTAAAATTCTGGTCATTAGCCATATAGTTAACATAACATTTATGCTTCAAAATACGTAATATCTTGACCATTATCCAACTACGGGCCCAATCTGACTACAAATCAGATGACTATTGGTAAAATTATACCTCCTTTAATTCCGAGATACTGCAGGCTTTAACCCACTGGTAGTTAAGGACGTCTTTAATGAAAACCATGAACTACACAGCATTTCATGAAACAGAACATGAATGTCTTATTACAATGCATGCCGTTCACATACATTGGCAGTACTGTCATTACACACACCAAAAATGCCATGTTTTCTTGATTCTAAGGCAGTATTCTGTCAAGTATATAGCCTTGATTAAGCTAAGCCATGAAAGTTCTCTTTTGTGAGTTAGCAACGATTTTTGGTCAGTGCTTCCTACCATGCTATGCATTCGTTCTCGGGGCGAGAACAGGGGAGCGGTTTTATGAGTATGATGAGGGAATTCTTCATGTCATGAGGACAAACGAGTTAATAAATTTGTTGGTATGGAAATTATTGGTTGTTGTCTTTACATTCCTTGGCAGTGCCTCCGAATGAGGAACCGATGATCTTCCTGTATCATTATTGCCTTTGAAAAAAAGAAAAGAAAAGAAAAGAAAGATACTAGCCTTTTCCCCACTGGAATCTCGTGCTGCTCTCGCCCAAGGGGCACATACAGATTCACTGCTAGCCATCTCTTCCGTATTGATGTCAGACGATAATTGTTGAGTTATGTTTACTCTGGACTCGTTGCTTCATCCTTTAGGACATACTTCATCTAGTGCCTGGTGATCAATGTTCAAAAGCGCCATATACAAATTTCTTGGCCATGGACCAAGAAGGAATTGATATTGATTAATTCTTGGGAAGGATCCGGATCCGGATCCGATATCCACTGATCCGGATCCGGGATTACTGAAAAAGTTATGAACAGATACTGATGGAACTTTGTGGAAGGGTGGGCCATGGATCAAGAAAGAATTAAATTTGGGGGCAGATCCGGATCTGGATCCGAATCTTATATCAACGGTTACTGATCCTGATCCTTTTTAACAGCAGTGGTATTGGCGGAAGTATGCGCTCTCTGATTGCTTTCTAGTTTTCTGGGTGAATTGAAACGGTTCCTCTTAACTTACCGTATTCAATAAAATGTACTTATGCCATAAACTTACTGCTCAAAGTTAAAAAAAAAAAAAATGACAAGCTGCGTATCGGCACGGTTTTTGGTTTCAGTAGAAGAAACTGTTTCATTATTCAGAAGCGTTTGTACTGAAGTAAAAGTAATGGATAGCCTACAGGCACTGACAGATCTCTCCTCAATCATACTCCCCGTCACAAACAAAGTTCACACTTCTCCAGTTAACAACAGATTGACTGTATCGGTCAAGTAAACAGAAAAAAATGTAATGCACGCACCGTATGCCTTGATTCATTGAAGAAAACATTTCTGTTGGATACACAGTTCATGAGATTATTACAATACTTGTATTTGTAAGCATGATAAAAATATAATATTTGCTTCAAAGCATAAATAACCACTACTTAACAGTAAAAAAAGAAAAAAAAAACTGACCAAGATATATTGATATCGGATCGTTGGAATATATGGAAGTATTTAATTACTTGACACTGCTGTTAAGAGCACAGAAGTGCTGGCTGGTATACGACGCATCAAAACTAAATGCTGAATACGATTATCTTTCGGGAGGGGGGGGGGGATGTGATCCTTGCCTCACATCAATCTAGTTGTTTGTTATTTGTAAATATGGTGAGCATTGTAGCAAAATATAATCATGAATCCCTTCTGACCAAATTGACACTACATATCCAGTATTTCAGGTATGGTAGCTTTGACTGCAGCAAGATTATGTTTAGCCTATCAGTTGAACAAATGCCCAGCTTATGTCTCTCTCTCTCTCTCTCTCTCTCTCTCTCTCTCTCTCTCTCTCTCTCTCTCGTTTCACGTTAAACAAGTGAGCCGAGATACCGAGAGGGGAAATTTTTACCGCATGATGTTTCTCCACCGGATAAATGTTTTAAAATAACTGCGTTAATCTTGTTATCAAGGTATACATAACAGTAACACATTGTCATTCGTAGTCTCTCTTGCAGTTCATCACTCAGTACCGTATATATCGCTATTCCGTATTTATATTCAAGTTATTTCGAAGCAAATTTTAGCGAGACAAAGTTTCTAATAGTTACGGACGATATGGAAGCCTAACGAATGTCAAACCACACAACCTGTGTCTCAGTGCCTGAGAGTGAAGATGACGGAGTTCAAGGAAGATTGTATTTAGGCTATTCTTGACGGTGTCTCCGTTACTGGCGCTGAGCAAATGTTAGTGTAAAACGATCACTTGAAACACAGCCAAAATGATGTCGTTAATGCATAAAGTATTTTAATAATAAAGACAATAATATTCGCTATCCTTGTTAGCCTCTCGTTCCCTCCCACCACACTGCAGCATGGCAGTAGTGCCTAATTATGAAAGTTGCTGGTGGGAAGTGTAGATGGGACAGTTTAGAATGATGCTCTGCTAATTGCCGCTGTTGCAGACCTGAGCCAGATGGACATGAACTGAGCCAGAGGGACATAACCTGCACCAATTAGCCCAAGACCTGGATATAGAGGTCCGTATATTTTTGTAAAGGCATAGAGTTTGGCAGTTAATATTAGTATGAGATATCCCTAGTTTCACGAACTACAATGTGAAATTCCGAAATTTGTAGCGTAATCCGGAAACCACCTTTTTCTAAAGTGTCCACCATCAGGTCAGAGCCAAATAAAAATTGCGTATATACTTTGATAGGGAAGTAGTAGATACATGACTTTGGTGTCTGTTGTAGGTTCTTCAGGTGTGCTCGACATAATGCTGGCATCAAAAATTCATGTTAGACGTGGATTAAGTACCGAAAACCAAGATGGCCGCTATGCAAATTTCTTCACATATGAAGTCGTGTTTTACTCTTGACAGATATACTGTAGATGGATTTTGGTATATATTAAGGGGTTTTCAAGCATACCAAACTTACTCGTGATATCCTGAACAAAGTTGGCACAACTTAGTCAAATTTAGTATTATAATCATCAAAAACTGTCATACTGTTGGGAATAATGTACTGTACATACCTCTTCATCAAAGTGTAAAACTGTAGCTGAGTTTGGGGCTCTTAGCCTATCATAATATTTTTACAGTTCTGTTTATTAAAACATTGCTCGAAAATTGTTGTTTCATTCTTTTATATATGTAAATACTTTACAAGTACGTATAGTAATTTTCTGTCAGTCTTTTGGATACTGTTAGAGATAAGGCAATTCTTACACCATCAAGGCTCCAGGCATCAAGCAGTATGTGTTTCCATATCATAAATGTTTTATTACTGTATTCGACAGTTTTTTTTTTTCTTCTGTCTGCTCAGTTAGTACTGTACACAGCTCAGAATCAGCAAAATGCCTGATCCTACCGCAAGAAAGTTTACATGTCCATAGTGTTACGACCACTTAATGCAACTCTTTGCTATCATCCTGTAAAGTATTTATCGATTCACCTGAGCAAACTGCCAATGAAGCCATGTATCTTTGAGGTCTGATGAAGTCTTTTGTGTCAGACTTCTCAAATGCCTTTCGAAAATCGAAATACACAACCTCAGCGGATTTAGTCTTGTCATATGTGATTAACATGCAAGTGAAAATGTCCAACAATTTCGTAAGGCAAAGGCAGCTTTTCCAAAAACCATGTTGGTATTTCTTTATTAATTTGTTGTTAGGTGTTTGATAAACTGATCCCTTATAGCAATTTCTGATAACTTACAAACCACAACTATTAAGTCAATGTGTGGTAATGTAATTTCCTTATTACGTTTGGATGTCTAATGAATATCGGGGTTATGTTTGCTAGCCTCTACTCTTGTTGTACCCTGTGTTTTTCGTAATTAGGTTCATTTAGAGTATTTGATATATCATTCTTTAATTCTCATCATATGTGTTGGGATATTTTGCCTGGCCCCATTGTTAAAATTACTCTAAGTTTACTCTTTGCAATTCATTACATGTTGCTATCATCTATACAACTGGGAAAATTGTAGGAATTGTGCTTGTGTTTTCTGTAAGAATTTAGAATTCTCGCCATCTCAACTCCATCTTCAATATGTTCTTCGTTACCTGAGATTAAGAAGGGGACTCTAGATGGTTTTATTGCATTTTTGCCTCTGATGTAGTCAACAATATTCTTTTTTGCTTTATTAATTTATTTTCTCTTTCTGGTAAACTGTATCATATTTGTTTCAGTTGCTTTGAGTCCTTGTGGCATTATAATTTCTGTAGTCATTTTTTTTTTTGGGGGGGAGGGGGCTAACAGACAATTAATTATTATTACCAGAATTCCATCATTTTGGTTTAATATCTTTAGCAAGCCCTCTGTTGCAAAATGAAACACGTACTTTAAATTCTCTGTCGGAGTTGTGTAAAAAAAATTGCCATGCATCACTGATATCTAAAAATTTCAACGATGGCATGCCAATCTCTAATACCCACAAGTGCCCCAAATATTTGAAAATCAGGTTTTCAGTAGTCGATTACTTTCTCATAACTGCCCTGGACAATGCCTTGACTGAATTTAAGGTTAAATGTGACTATACAATGATCGTTTGAACTAAAATCTTCTCCTACAGTAACATTACTCATCATTTTTTCTTATGTGACAAGAAAGAATCTGAGATGTTTGTTCCATGTTTTAGATAATTTATGAGCCAGTGCACTGAACAGTCCGTAAGTCTGTGTACAAAGTCATCTTTATGTGCAACGATAAGGCTTCTCTCAACTAGTAAATTAATCAATCAATCATATCTTTATTTCATAGTGCAACTACACAGAAAATGAATAAAACAGAAGTTCAAACATACTGTACATTACAAAATCTTATTATATTAGTGTGGGGCAAGTTACTACTTAAGATATACATTTGACACTCATATCGTATCAGTATTTCTTTTCGTAAAAAGAACACTGTAACAGTACCTTTGCTGTGGATATAAGGTTTGGTCTTTGTTCATGATTAGCGAGCAAAGGCAATAGCAGCCGCAGCAGCAGCAGCAGCCAACTAGTCAAAGACCTCTTTTTTTTTTTTTTTTTTTTCAAAAGATGATTCACATACAAGTTAAATTATAATATACAGTACATATTCCTATTGCCAGTAAAATCATCATTGTATAGAATAACAATGTTTATATAAAAACGTATATTAAAAAGCAGCTGTTATTAAAATTTAAAAGAAATAAAGTTGCCTCACCTTAAAATAACTACATGGTTTCGTCTGTACTCATGGTTCTGTATCCAAGACTTTCGTGATCGAATTATATCCATGGCATGATAGGTAATGTCCACTCCGTAGTGTAACTTAAAATAATTAAGAACATGTTTACAAAAGAAACCCAGTTTTAAATATGGCAAGTTAAATTCAATGATGGGGTTATTACACTGCATCAACCTTTTGTGATAGTGGCACTGTGTGAGGGCCACCTGGTGCCTCAGTAACAGCTGGTTACAGGAGGCAGCCAAATCATGGATGCTGGCGTAGGCTGGTGGTCCAGTCATTCGTTTTAAAGCTTTACTGTAAGCCCCTCAAATGCTTTAAATATACATAATCTTCCTGTATCCTTATAGTTTAAAACAGGCAGGCCGTAGTCTGGCTTACAGCACGAGTTGAAAAGGAATAAGAACGTATTAATATCTACACCACTAAAATTTCGGAAAATGCAATTGAAAAAAAAAAAAATGTTAAGCCTTTCCTCCACATCTTTGTCATCTTTAAAATCATGCCTGATTGTATCCCAGATAGTCATATGCACAGACAAGCTCCAATTCATCGCTGTTAAAGTTAAATAAGTTATATCATTTTGCTTTACCTTTGATCCTAGAAGCATGCCTTTTGTTTTATCTTTGCTAATTTTAAGTTTTATATCCCATATCACTGATGAAAATTTACTATACATATTATTCATGGTTATAATGGAAATAGCACATAGCACAATGTCATCGGCATAAGCTAAAATATTGATCCTGATTGCACCAATCATGCACTCTTGGCTCATGTTTGAAATTTCAGATAAAACATTGTACTTTGGGTACAAAAGATTTCGACAGAGTGATTGATGAGTTCATTGCTAGTGTCTAGTCGCTGTCCAGATGAAAAATAACCCAACTGCGATTTTATTATGTGATTTATTTCTGAGCTCTACATAAGTACTGCCATTGTTCTCAATACTTGGCTTTGTTATTACAGCTGGTTGAAATCCTTGTTTATTTTATTACACTATCCCACTCTCACTCTGTCTTTCCTTTCACTACTGATAATACAACCTGGTAGATCAAATTCTGCTAGAATTCCCATTGCCTGGCATTCAGCCATAATGCTGTAATACCATGCACATCATAGTTTTCAGTAAGGACAAGACCTTCCAAATAAAAGAATATATTAGACAAATGGAGCACGTTCTCGACAAGAGCCATAATGTGGTTTTCTTTTTAATGTGGGATGCTTACATTACCTGTATTATGATAAAAATGTATGATCACTACGATTGTTGCTGTATTGTTATGATGAATGTTTTTGTCCCACAAAAAAAAAAAAAAAAAAAAGTAGTGTCACTAAGCAAACGACTAAGATGTATGAAACCAATACTCCTGAGAGAACCATGGGTGGATTCACTTACTCTGCTGATGGACTTATTTTCTCGCCTTGTGATGACTTACGTACTCCCTCCATGGATCAGTTTCTCTCTAGGCGCTCATTTACTCATCAGCTCACCAATACACCCACCAACCCTTTTCATTAACCTAGTGCAGAGTGTCTCAACAGTAGCAGGATGGTTTAACTGGTTCCAACAAACTCAGAGAGAGAGGGGGGGGGAAAGAGGGTGCTTGGCATATTTCATACGTCATCCTTTGTGGGTTCATTGGTATAAGACTGATAATCTTTGTTATTCGGCGCTGAGTACTACCCTATGTGGGATGAGGTGTCCTGAGATTTGTGCAAGCGACAATACATAGGGATAATTAGGATACGGTTTATATATACATATGTGTTCAGCTCATAAAATCACAGAGGCTGTACTATGTATGATTATCACAATAAAGAAGTAAATCTTGTTTGAACATATAGAGACGAAATGTTAGCAGACACCCTCAGTCTTTATTACTACAATAACATGTTCATCATATGCATCAGCATTATTTCCTGCTCTCCACTATAAGTTTATATTACCAGTATCCCCAACATCACGCGGGGAACCATCAAGCTCCTAATCACTTGAAAACTTTCAGGTCAGCATTAAAGGTGCACCATCGGGAACCGATACAAAATGCGAGAGTCGAAAGAATTCCTGTCAGCAAAACCAACCGGCACACTCACTCAGATCAGAGTCCATCCCAACCTGTGGGACCAGGAAACAAGACCATCGCACACACACACACACACACACACACACACATACAGTAAACTATATATATATATATATATATATATATATATATATATATATATATATATATATATATATATATATATATATATATATATATATATATATATGAAATACGTAAGTAGTGTTTGGAAACTGATATACTGTGTTGCTCGTTGATGCTGGCTGAAGAGTTTGCTCTTGGACCATATGATAGTCTCCGTATCTGAATTAACTATCGGGTCACCCTCCAAAAACCAGTTCAAGTACATACCTTTCTCCGTGTCCTACCTGCACTCTCTATTGCAACCACACACATAATCAAATTTGGCCTCCATTTACAGACTCATAACATTCTCTCTGTCTTTACTCTTATTTTATTGTCTCTCTTTCTGTATATCTGTCTATATATTCGTGCTGATATTTCTCTTTGTTTCTCCACATGTGAAGCTATCAGTCAGTTGATTTATCTATCTTTAAAATTAACTCTACATTGTTCAGTCATTATGTCCCTCTTACCGTCTGCATTTGCCAGCCAGTATATCTCTGTCTGCACTGTCAGTCAATTTGTCTATTCATCTGTTATATCTTGCATATGGTATCTATTTCTGTATCCCTTTCTATCTGTATATCAGTGACGCAGTCAGCCCACTCATCAGTCTGACTCTCAGTTTATGTACTGATTTATGTATCAGAATATCTATCGGTCTTTGTCTCTGTATTATTATTATTTTTTTTTATTCTGGGTCAATTGTAAGGATGAGGCAAGGTAGGGATTGTAGCTTGTGGGTGTGAGTTCTGTTCTTGTTCGCATAAGATTCTGAACAATTCTTCCTTAGCGAATTACTGTGTTTATTACACCATGTTTATCGTCATGTGTTTTCGATGCAACCTGCGATGATTTTAGAAAGATATTAAGACGAAGTACGCAAAATATATCACTAAGTAGGAAGTGTTGTGAAGTCTTCCATGCTACAGTAACAACAATAGGCCACGGACAGATAGTGTCATGTAGTCATGTCTTACTACTTTCACCTGACTTTACCCAGATTTCCGACTTTATTCAGCTCCTTTTGCGTAACTCAGTGGAAAGAACAAGTCAGCACAACGGCTCTAGAAGTACATCCTTTCTATAGTACTACTTTGTGATTACCATCATATTTAGGTGTTAGTCCATTGCTCCAGCTCAGCATTAAATTGGCGAGATGGCAATATTAGGCCAAGTTAAAGTAAAAAGGGTATTAGAACATTGCTTCTGCCAACGATTCCCAAACGACATTCACGGCCGGATTTACAGCAGCAGCGACCATTAACTCCTATCCTGGGTCTGACACTCACCACTGATCACATTCTGCCAATCATGGTCGTATAGCACTGGCAGTTGTGTCCTGCCTTCGCTAATGACAGCCGGCACGAGAGGCAAATAATGTGAATGCATGGTGTGTACGGCCCTGTAGTTATTACACACACACACACACACACACACCACACACACGTACGCACACGTTAAGAGAATCTCTCTCTCTCTCTCTCTCTCTCTCTCTCTCTCTCTCTCATGCCCAGAAACTAGAGAAAATGAGAACTAAAGCTAGTGTGATGGAAGGCGGCAATACCTAAGTCTGCGTGGGCTCGAGATTTTTTTTTTTTTTTCACTCTATATAAAACATGGCAGAGGCAAACCAGGATTGGAAAAGAACTGACGTGGGAAAGCATATTTTGCAGATTCATCTTGGAAATAGTGGCTGGTGTTTTGTTTGGTTCAGATTTCCTGACGTTCCTTCCTCAGCGATTGATTTTGCATATTACGCCTTCGTATCATCATATATATGTGAATGGTTCATATTAAGTGGCTATAAATAACATACAGAATATCAATATGTAATATGATAAATAGATGATCAGAAAAGTGTTACGAGTCTCCTACACCAGAGAAAATGCAACTCAGTGCCCGAACCATACATCTAAACTCATTAGCTTTTACTTAAAGAGATCCCTTCCTTAGCCTCCGGTAATTCTGAAGTGCAAGTGGAAACACAGAGAATTTTGACTTAATGAGGCACAAATGACAGTTATGAACCAGCCGAATAAATATGAGTAGTATTTATAATATAACATTCCGCTATTAAAGGTGCTAGTTCTCTATTGTCATTCTGTTATCTCGTTTTTTTCACTTGTATCTCCTTTCCCCTACTGAATTATTCATTCTCCTACTGTAGTATTTCCTTATTATACTTATATCCACATGTTCCTTTTTGTTTTCCATAGCTTCTTTAACTTGCAACACAATGTGCGTTAACACGATTCCAGAATTTCCATAATCTTTTCCACAATGAAGAAAAGACCTGAGAAAATTAGGCAGGGAAGCTGAGAAAACACCCGCAATTTATCTGGCATCTCGACCAGCTGAGAAGGCAATTAAGTTTGAGCTCGTCGGGAATTGTGAGCTTAGTGAGGCGTAGTGACGAGATTCGTGGGGGGCGTGTGTGCCTGTGTGGGGTAGTGTAGGGCATGTACAAAGGACTCAAGAAGTAATAAAACAAAAACAGGTTTACGATCACTTTGTTGCTGTTTGTAATGGGATAGACTAATGCTAAGGTATCTGGGCTGTAAGTCGAAGATGTGGATACAGAAACAGAAAGATTCCCTTCTCCCCCATTCAGCCACCAAACCCTCCAGTCAAAGCCAAAATGAAAAACTGAGAACTGCCATGCAGCATAGGAAATCATCTTGTAAGTTTCATATTCAAAGATGAAAGGAAAACTAGCCTATATAATACTCTGACTTTGTCCCTAAAGGAAAAAAGTGCCATTAAAGGCCTACCGACGTTGCCTTATTCTCAGTAATCAGAATGAATGAAAAAAGTAATCAGATATCTTGACATATGCAGCTATAAATGTGATTAGCTGTGGTTTAGAAGCTAGATACTTACTAGGTCGCTTTAAAATTAAAATTTTATACTTGTATCACATTTAACCATATTACTATGAAATTTTGTTCCATATATTCACATTCTGTTAATCTCGTAAGGGGTGGCCCTGTCCCCCGCCATTTCACTGCCCTGCACCCAGCTCACACACCCGTCTCCCATATACTGTACCTCTCCACTCGATCCCTCAATCTCATCCTTGGCCTCCCCCTCCCTCTCCCCGCCTCGACCTCACTCACATACACTCTTCTCGTCAGTCTCCATCCTCTCCACATAGCCAAACCACCTCAGTGCGTTTCTCCTAACCCTTCCTATAACATCCACATCTACACCAGAACGCTCTTTCACATCCTCATTTTGTCAGTCTGTCTCTGCAGGCTCCTCTCAAATAACTCATTTTCACTGTCCTCATTTTTGACTTCTGTCTCTCCTACAAAGTCCAAGCTTCACTTAAATACGTTAGAGTTGGTTACTACATGACAATATTGTCATATAGTAACTTTTTCACTTTTATGCTCACATCTGTTTATCTCTGCATTCAAAGAAAGCAGCACTTCACCTTCTTAACTTCCATCCTTACTCATCACACTACCCAAGTACTTAAACGCACTCACATTTTCCATTTCCTTACTATCCAACCATCACTGTACATTCACTTACTTAACTTCTCTCGAAGACCCTATCTGTACTCTTCCGTACATTCACCTTTAGATTCCGTTTCTCACACACTCTCCCAAACTCATCCACCGAGCCTTGCAGCTCCCCTTTGTCTTCACTTAACAAGTACAGGGAGTTTTCAAACACTGCCCTCTCCTATTAGGGCCACTCCAGCATCTACTGCCCTACCATGTATCTCTTTTATAACCCAATCCATATGCAGATTGAACAACCATGGAGACATGACAAATCCCTGTTTCAGTTCAATCTTCAAGTAGAAAAATTCACTCAGTTCACTATCCGCACGCACTGCATCCTTAGCACCCTCATACACACTCTTCACAGCATTCACAAACTTCCCCTCTGCTCCATACATTCCTAATACTCTCCTCAATCCTTGTCTATCCACCCTGTCATATGCTTTCTCCAAATCCATAAAGGCCGCATGCACCTTCTTTCCCTTATCTAGAAACTTTTCCACTATGGATCTAAGAATGAATATCTGATCTACACAACCTCTTCCCTTCCTAAAGCCTCCCCGTTCTTCTCCAACTAATTCCTCTGTTATTTCCCTAACTCTGTCAGTAAGTCTCCTACCACATACTTTTCCTATTACACTAAGAAGATAAATGCCCTTATGATTACCTCACACTTCTTTTTCCCCTTTTCCTTTGTACAGGGGAATAATTATATCTGACTTCCAATCCTCTGGGACTCTACCTTCCCCCCAGGCCAATCTGCACATCTTGCACATCCATTCTACTACTATCTCCCCCCCATGCTTCAGCATTTCACCACACACTCCATCAATTCCTGGGGCTTTCCCCATTTTGACTCTCTTCATTGCTTCCACAACTTCCATCCTACTGATTTCTTCCTCTCTTCTCACATCCCTGCTTCTCCCGGCCGTTCCCTAGCCACTTACACTCGCATTACTTTCATTCTCTATGTTCAACAATTCCTTGAAGTGTTCTCTCCATCTGCTCACTTTTTCTCCCTTCACCACTAGTAATCTACCATTTTTATATTTTACTCCCCAACAAACTTCTTTGTCACCCTGTCTAACTCTCTTTACCTCTTTCCAGAACGTTTTCTTACATTCCCTCTACTTTACACTCAAATTCCTTCCAAATTCCTCATCCACTCTCTTTTTCCTCTCTCTTACTAATCTTTTCACCTCTCTCTTCCTCTCTACATATAACTCTTTCTTTCCTCCACTTCTCTCTTATATTCTGCCTTTTTTTCATCCTCCTGTAACCTTTCCACCCTCCTTGCATATACTACTTCCTCCTGTCCTTCCTTTCTTCTATTTCTCCATTTCACTTGGACCTTGATTCTCACCACCACCAACTGATGGTCAGAAAGTCCACTCCCTTAGCCTCTATATGCTCTTGCATCCGTTACACACCTTCTCATCCTTTCATCCACACACACATGATCAGTCATTGCCTTCCTTTCATTCAGTTCACCACCCACCCTTCTCATCACTCGCCACGTATACCTATGGATCATTTTGTGCCTGAAGAGGATACTGGCTATCACCAACCCCCTCCCGGCACAAATGTCCACTAAAGCACTGCCATTCTCATCTATCTCACCAGGCACACCCAACACACCAAGTACTTCATCCACCTTCACATTCCTTATCTTACCATTTATATCTGCAATCAAAAACACTCTCTCTTTCCATCCAAACTTTTCCATGCTCGTTTCCACATTTGTCCAGTACTCTTCTCTCACTCTGCTTCCACGATCTTGCGTTGCCGCATACACGCACACAGTCGCCCACATATGTCGTCCGACTTACAATCTTACTCACACAGTCTTGAGCCAACTGACCCATACTCTTTTACATTCTCCTTCAATTTGTTACTCACAACACACACACCTTCTTTTGCCCTCTCATTCGCACATACTCCCGCTCATATACCCCATCCATACTCCCATTCTCTCACACTCTCACCTCGCCATTTACTGTAGTTTCAGTTAATCCACATATATCCACTTTCGCACCCTCAAGCACCTGAACAATCTCTCTCTGTTTCACCTCATCATTTGCATCGCTTACATTCCACGCGGTAACATGGAAAATAATTATGGAAGGGGTACTCAAAACGATAAAATATAACAACCAGTCAGTGCACTAAGGATGCAACGTGCATAATGAAGGAGGATTTAGGACTTGGAAACAGATGACGTAAAACTGACTAGTAACAGATCCGTTAAGTCACTGTTAACTTCTGCCACTGAAATGGTAGGAATTTCCGTGTGACCGTGAACTGTTACCACAATAGACAATGTAGAATCATCGATTCTCACTATGACTGGATTTGTAAATAAAGCCCCCAATAATCCCTGTGTGTGTGTGTGTGTGTGTGTGTGTGTGTGTGTGTGTGTGTGTGTGTGTGTGTGTGTGTGTGTGTGTGCGCGCGCGCGCACCAGCTGAGGAGAAAACATTACGTTCACATTTTTTTAGATCCTGCACTATGACAAGTAAAGATTTCCTAATTACTCGTCCTCGAGCGCGGGAAGAGTGCTGACCCTTTCACTCCGATGTCGCTTTATTAATGGTCTGCTTGCCACTTCTAAACAATTTTATTCAAGTTAAGAGATATTTTGGGATCGTAAGGGATGGATATACCCTACATCAAACACTTTCACTGTAAGAAATGTTTCCTATGTTGAATAAAATCGTCAGATAATAGCATGGACGTTAAATTATGACATTCTCGTTGTGATGGGATTATTAACGACGGTCAGGGAGAAAAATTATGCCCCAAACACGTCTAATATCATCACAGAGAGCATTACACGACTTCTGGAATTCTTGGCGACACTAGTAGAGGATGGGTCACTCGGCCCAACTTTCTTCAAAGGGCCAAGTTTTCAGGGCGGTGGTGATAGGGAGGGCAGGCTTCTGACGACTTGGATGAGCGAGCACAGAGAGGAGTTCTGTGAAGTTTTCGGACCGCAGTAAGAAACGGAGATATAGGAAAGGAAGGATGGAAGTGATTTTCAAAATTAAGCAGCTGGAATAACAAGGCACAGACACAAGTATATATTCGAGAAATGTAATAAGAGTAAAGGTGACAGAAAATCTTTCACATATTTCTTGCTAGCCCAGAAATTCAACAAGGGGATGGAGGGGGAGGGGAGGGCAAGAATCGGACCGTTACCAAGTGGTCTTTGCAACCATAGACACAAAAATATAAAATCTCAGTCCCTTATTTGCACAGAACCTGCAGTGAATTTAAGCAGAATGGATTAATAGTATGGATTTCACGTGAAATGGTGGAGTAAGAGGTAAGAAGGTTACAGCAGCAAACCTACTCAGTTACAGGAGACAGAAATAAGTGTCGTTATGTGAAACGAAAATGAAACGAAGTGAAAACGACATAATGGAAAGATGCGACATGACATGTGCTGTAAGACGATCTATAACGTGGCTGGAACATGGAACGGAAAAAGAAGGTGCAGGATTGTTAGTGGACAGTGCAATGAATAAAGAGAAGGATGAACAGTATTGCGTGTGATAATGTTTAGGTCCATCTGAGGATGCTTCTGTCTTTAATACCTGTGACGTCCCCATTTGTTTATTCCAGGTACTATAAGATAGTTTCATTCAGTTTCGGAAAGGTCTTTCGTATCAATGATGATAAAGAAGGCTATAAGTAACCCCCTCGGTAAAAAAAAAAAAAATAAAAAATAAAAATAAAACTCTCCAGAACTGAAGAAAATTGCTTGGTGGTAACAAGAAGCAAAGATTACGCACGTATAGCGGTATCATATAAAAGAGGCTAATTTTGATACTGTGTAAATGGTATAATTAATGAATACCCGTATAGCTCTTGAGTGAAAATGTACAGAAACTTAAATTGTAAATAGAAAACGTATTAAAGAATCGACCGCATGACCAAACTACCATGAAGGGAGAGTAATAATCATAACTAACAAAGACCCATGGTGATGAAGTACGAAAAAGGATGGAGTGTTGGTAGTGAGTGTTTTGCACGTGAAAGTCGAAGTGTCTATATTTTATGTGTGTCAGACTCTGTCCCTAGAGCCACACTCTCTCATCCGAGATTGCGCGAGGATGAATGTAAATTTTGGGAATGAATATGAATATGCTGTGTGACACAGACTAGCAACGTATCAGCAGAAATGAAATTACCCTAGCCGACCAGAGGAAACTGTTGAGAGGTTATGAATTTAAGGGCAAAGGTGGGTGACGAGGAGTGTACAAACACCGAATTGTTCGTCATTTGGATTTCGAACCCTAGACACTGGGCACATCCAGGCTGATAATGGAAATAAGATAGAATCTTATAAACCGATTATTTGGTTCGTTTAATCACAAAAACATGACCTAGGCCAAAGGGATTCAGGGAAGGTATAATGAGTTTCTTGACTGGAAGGGTAGATATACATCCAATGGACAATTTAATGGATCGTTTCTTGGGTTTGTGGAAAATATGTTCCAGGAAAGAAACTTCTCCGTTACAGCCAAAAATAAATACATAGAACACATGTTATAAAAAAAATGGAATGTTTCTCAAAAGGAAAATTCTGACTGGCTGAATTTGTTTAGACACGAATGTTTGGGTGTCTCAGAAGCATAGATGACGGAGGATGATAGGATGATGGGGTGTATTGTTGACTCATTTTACTGTATCATCTACTGAAGAACTAAGAAAAGTCTAGAGAAAAGTAATTGAAATTTCTTTTTTCTTTTCAGATAAAACAATGTAAGTAGAAAAATAAGACAGGCATTCGTAGACTGAGGAGTAAGTAGCTATTACTTTAGGAGGAAATGGGCTAAGAAAATTCTTAGAATGCATATTATAAGCATTTGTTTGAGAATACTAAATATGTATGTGTGTGTGTGTGTGTGTGTGTGTGTGTGTGTGTGTGTGTGTGTGGGTGGGTGGGTGGGTGGGTGTGTGTGTGTGTGTGTGTGTGTGTGTGTGTGTGTGTGTTTTGCAAGGGTGTCGGCTACCAGGAGAGAAAAAAGCAGGACAGGCAATGGATGCAGAAAGGGTAGTGGAGGACAAAAGGAAAACGTGTGTGAGTTCGATGCGAGAAGGGAACCTGAGGACAATGAAGATACGTGATGGAAGAAGAAACAATACATCAATAGATTAATTATGACTATTACAGAATACAGTCCAAAAACAAAACCCAAACGTTGTTATATTGTTAGGCTCCGGTGACAAAAATGAAGAAAGGAGAGGAAACAGACATTTAAAATGACAAGGGAGAGAAGTCGGGCAAGGTCAATACAATAAAGCCGTGGGGAGGGGTTCCGAGTGTTGCAGGCTAGAAACAAGGGGTACTGGTAGAGGAGGCGGAGGGAGGAGGCAGGAGTGATGGAGTCAGTGGAAGGGAGAGGAGAGGAGACGGCGAGGGAGTGGAGACAGAGTGTATAGAGCACTTTATTAAAAATGGTTATATAAGTGTTATATAAATGGTGACCAGTAATGTCTCCCAACCACCACAGTGACGATTTATTCATGTTACTAACATATATTCAAGTCATGGATAACACTTCACAGTGATGGAGGAGAAAAAGAAGCTCATTTAACACTTTTATACTGATTACTTTCCACACTCTACCTACAGAGATACGTTTTTCGGCATTAGCGATAAAACGTGGATGATGGCAGAGCGTGACTGGGAAGAGGCGAGACGGGTGGGGAGAGGTCAGGAGGGGAAGTGATTTAACTTGTAAAACAAAACCGTATACTCGCGAAACACGCACTGTCAGTTTCTATGTTTGTTTATTGTGTAACTGACATCGTAATTAATGTTTTCTTGCAACCTCATCTTTAGGACTGCCAACGTTCTATAATATTTCAAATAATACTTTCTGGCAACATCAGTCCAGTCCAAATAATCCTGTGCGTCTGTGTCCGTAACAAAGAGTCTTCATACACCAATGTCATACATTTCACAATAACGTTATTATCTCACCTTCTGCAAATTAATATTATCATAAAGGAATGTGTTCGTAACTCATCTCCGAACACATTTCTTTAATACTAACCATTTGAACCATACCTATCAACTCTATCTCATACAGTGTTCCCAGATCAACAGGCACGTATCATGCATGCTGAGAGGGACGAACTTCTGCTGTCGACTGTACATACATTCCATGAATACTTAAGTACGTTTGTACGACACTACTTACGATTCTCCCTAGACACATGTGCTTATCTAAGTACGAACGTGATTACGTGCGCATGTGCATATATACTTATGTATTTATGTACAGTAGGTAACAGTTTTGTGGAGAGAGGGAGGGAGAGAAGGGGTAATGGAGGAATGAAGAGAAGGGAGTTCGGCCTTTGTATGTTTAAATTCTGTAACGCGATAGTTCGGTGACTGCTGATTGGTCGAGCAAATTCTCCCCACCAGATTCCCTGCTTGGCGCGGATGGTAGCCCGGCCGTAGCCGAGACTCGGGGAGCCAAGTAGTGTTTGTGAATAGCCCTGCAGGAGAGGTCGTGGACCTGCCAACGACGTCGTGCCACGCTATCGCTCGGAGGCCGTTAGTGAATCCGCACCCACCTGATCCTGTAAACATAAGGATTTATCCCCTAGTGGTCAGTGCTATACTCTGGGGTGGGTCTCTCTCTCTGTCTCTGTCTGTCTATCTCTCTCTCTGTATATATATATATATATATATATATATATATATATATATATATATATATATATATACACACACACATACCTAGGCTGCTTCCCCCAAGGAAAGGGAGGTAGCCGAGACAGGACGACACACTCCCCATTTACTCATCCATTCAAACACATTCATTCGCATCTTAGCCCCAAAGGGGAGAACGGACAGATCCTCACCGCATCACACCGCACAAGGGTCAACTGTGCAATGAAATTAGTGACATCCGCAGCAGGGCCCGACAGCAGAACTGGTTTACCCCTGCCACACCATAACAGACCCATCCCATTACCCGCACCTGACCTGACTAGCTGATCAGACCAAATGCGGGAGAATATCCCCTCAGGGGTGCGTCATTACTTATTCATTCACAATTTCTCTCCATTTATTTCTGTCACGCACAGCCACTCTTCCTTGCTTAACAGACATCCCTCTCGCATCCAGCGCTCTCTTCACACTGTCCATCCATCCTATTCGTGGTCTTCCTCTCAGCCTTACACCTCTCACATCAGATCTAGTTATCTTTTTCACCAATCGCTCATTATCCATTCTCTCCATATGCCCAAACCATCGCAACACCTTCTGATCAACTCTACCAGCCATCTCCCGAACAACTCCAGTTCTCCTTCGCACTTCATCATTTCGCACCCGATCCATACGCGTCACTCCACACATACTCCTCAGACACCTCATCTCCATTACATTCAAACTTTTCCTCTCTGCTACACCCATATTCCATGTTTCAGCCCCATATAACGCAGTCGGTACCACAACACCCTCATACAGCCTTCTCTTTACATCCATTCTAAGCGAACGACATTTAAACCCTTTTTTCATTCCTCCCAGCACCTTTCCTACTTCATTTATTCTAAACTTCACTTCTGCATCTATTCTTCCATCCACAGCAACATGTGACCCTAGATATTTAAAACAATCTACCTCCTCAAGCAACTCACCATTCAAAACTATATTCATCCCCCTACCATCTATCAACCTCGTACACTTCATCACTTTACTCTTATTCTCATTTACTTTCAATTTCCTCCTTTCACACACCCTTCCAAACTCCTCTACCAACTGTCTCAATCTCTCCTCTGAATCAGTCACCAGTGCAGTATTATCTGCAAACAGCAGCTGCTTCAGATTCGACTCTCCACCATCAACATTCACCAGACTCAGACCTCCACCTAAAACTCTTGCATTCACCTCCCTTACAACACCATCCATGTAAATATTAAACAATCAAGGCGATATCACACATCCCTGTCGCAGACCCACTCTCACGGGAAACCAATCACTCACAGCATTCCCCACTCTTACACACGCTCTACTATTTACATAAAAACTTTTCACCCATTTTAGTAACCTAGCATCAAGTCCATACAATCTTCAAACCGTCCACAAAGCCTCCCTATTAATTCTATCATATGCTTTCTCTAAATCCATAAATGCCCAAAACACATCCTTGCCTTTCGCTAAATACTTTTCACACACTTGTCTCACAGCAAACACCTGATCAACGCATCCCCTCCCTCTCCTAAAGCCACACTGCTCATCACCAAGCACTCCCTCTGAACCCTCTCTAACTCTCATAATTAACACTCTACCATACACCTTACCTACAACACTCAACAAACTTATACCCCTAAAGCTAGTATATTCATACTTATCACCCTTGCCTTTATACAACGGGACCACACAAGCACTTGCCCAGTCGATTGGCACCATACCTTTCTCAAAGCACACATTCAACAATCTTACTAACCAGTCAACAATAGTCACTCCACCACCCTTCAGGCATTCCACAGCACACCCATCCATACCTGCAGCTTTCCCTATTTTCATCTCCTTTACTGCCTTCTCCACTTCCTCCTTCGTGATCAAAGAATCATTCAACTCTCCCAACACATTTATTCCTTGCACCCTTCCATCACCCCACAATCTCAGCTACCCTTTCCTCCTCTACATTTAACAATCTTTCAAAATACTCTGCCCATCTCTTCCTTACTGCATCCATCTCAGTTAACATCCTTCCATCCTCTGCTTCTACTCGGTCTTCCTTTCCAGACTCTTCCTTTCACACCCTTTTCACCTCCTTCCAAAACATTTTCTTATTCTGTTGAAAATTCTCTGTCAGCCGCCTACCCCACCTCTCATCTGCTGCCACTTTAGCATCATGCACAGCCCTTCTCGCTCTATTCCTCTTTTCCCTATACCTTTCATATGACATCTCATCCTTCCTCTGCAGCCACACTTCATATGCACGTCTCTTCTCAGCCACAACCATACTTACTTCCTCGCACCACCATTCACTTCCTTTTCTTACACCACCACCCACACGTCTCACACCACACACCTCTTCTGCATGCCCCACCACAGCACTTTTAAACAACTGCCATTCCTCCTCCACGCTGCCATTTTCCCGATCTTTCACTTCGTTCCACTCATCTTTCAATTTCTCCTGATGCTCTATCTTTTTCTATCTTTTATCCAACTCACTCACTTTCAAAACCTCCCTGCCACACCTAACCCTCCTAGCTCTCACTCATCTCTTACCTACTCTTAACTTTCCCTCCACCAGGTAGTGGTCAGACATACCTCCACCCTCCCCTCTCAGAACTCTCACATCCAACAATCTTCCTATTACATTCCTAGACACAACCACATAGTCCATCAAAGCTCTATCAACAACCCTTCCACCCTCCTGTCTCACCCATGTATACTTATACATATCTTTCTTCTCAAACAGCGTATTCCCATTCACCATCTCTCGCTCAACACACATCGCTATCATTCGTTCCCCATTTTCATTTCTTCCAGGCACACCATGCATACCAATTACGCCTTCAACTGCTACATTACCCACTCTAGCATTCAGATCTCCCATCATTACCACATTCACATTCGCTCCAAAACTCTGCAGACATTCATCAACATCATTCCAGAAAGACTTCCTCTCTTGTTCATCCCTTTCACTACCAGGCCCATATGCACTCACAAACACCCACAACTCACGTTCAAATTTCGCTTTCACCCACATCAGTCTCGATGACACCTCCTTCCATTCAATCACACATTGCTGTACTTCCGGACTCACTAACAAGGCCACACCTTCTCTTGCCCTTCCTCTATCAACACCTGACAATCTTCCATTCACACTTCCAAACATAGACTCCCCCTTCCCTTTCATCTTCGTTTCACTCAAAGCTAACACACCCAACTTTCTTCTCACAAACATTCTCCCAATCTCCTGCCTTTTAGCCTCAATCGTACTACATCCACGCACATTCATAGACCCAATCTTCAGGGTACGGGGATAATTCCATCCCCCATCCCTTTCTCTGGCCTGTCTCTTTTTAGGAACTAAAAAACAGAGGAGGGGGTCCCTAGTCCCCTCACCCCGCCCCTTTTAGTCGCCTTTTACGACACGCAGGGAATACGGTGGCAGTATTCTTCCTAACACAACCTGGCCACAGAGTAGTAGTACCACCCCATAGTGCGGGCAGGTTGTGTCCCTCCCGCCACAGGGGGATATACAGTATATATATATATATATATATATATATATATATATATATATATATATATATATATATATATATATATATATATATATATATATATATATATATATATATATATATATATATATATATATATATATATATATATATATATATATATATATATATATATATATATATATTCGTTGATTGGAAGTACTCTAGAAGCCACAACCTGATGTCGTTTGTAGTATGTCACCTGGCGGTAGTATTACACTTTTCTATACACAATTACTTAACTACAGTAAGCTGTAAATCCTATATATTACACCATTTACACTTTATAGTAAGAAACTGGTGGAGTCTCTTTTCTTATGCACCAGGTTCAGGGACCCTCTTAAATCCATCCATGAACCCCTTGGTGATCCGTGAACCACAGGTTAAGAAATCCTGGTTTAAACGGCCTTCCTCTATAACCTTAAACTTTGTTCTCAAAATCGATTTCCTTCCTTGTCTAACCTCGAAATGTGTCACCAAGTTTGATATAAATCAATCAGATATAAGCTGTTTAAGGTGACCTTGGCATGAGACCCTCCCCTTTTGCCCTGTTGTTCACTAAATTAATGGCTAAACCCCTTTACTTTCCCTCACCTCATCCACCCAATATGGTTATAATCGGATCAGAACAGCTTGAGCTTCACACACACACACACACACACACACACACACACACACACACACACACACACACACACACACACACACACACACACACACACACACACACACACACACACACACACACACACACACACACACACACACACACACACCTAACGTAACACTAACCTCGCTGTGCTTTTAGATCCTAAGTGCATAATCAAGTAAGACAGAGTAGTTGGAGTGAGGTAGGTATAAAAAGGAAATGTATTCCTCCTCACCTCACAGAAGAGCGTATGAGGAGATCTGTCTGACCTGTTGCAAACAGATTACTGAACCTCATAATATTATCATCAACAGCGGGAGACCGCAGCCATCATCACTGCCGTAAGATGGTTATAGTATATCCATATGCAACCATGCACATATCCAGGCGTGTCAGATCCTTTAATTAGCCTGCATCAGATTTTCTGGTTGACAATGATATGTTGTTTTTGCATTTTATTCGCCATCATATTATTCAATAAGATATTTAGTAAAAATCCGTCAACTGGCGTGCATCAGTTTTGTGCTTTGTGACGATATATTATATTTTTTGTGATTTTATTCGCCATTATATTATTCCATAAGTCGTTTAGAGTCTACACACTGATATGCAGCAGTGAAGCGTTTAAATCTGGATGGTGGTTTGTTCTTTGTGGACTCTTAGCTAGTGAATTTTGCCAGGCTACAACGGTCACATTTTTATTGCCATATATTGTAGTTTGGAAGACAAGAGATTTTACATGCATGACACAGTCATAATAAAGCACGATTATACCCATGGATGCACATCTACAGGGGGTCATAAGAGTTGATGTACTAACTCCGGGAGATACTTCCTGAAACCATTGCTAAACATCAGCTGTCAACATGCGTCTGATGCACAGTTGCAATGAAGGATATGATATTTCAGCTGGAATGGTAGTAAGGGTAGAGGCTATCCCTTTCGCCAGCCACTATACTTTCCATATTTTCTCTCATTTGACAGATGGCATCGTGCTTGGCAATTACTGGTTGCGTTAATCTCAGTCACTTAATTGTGATGATTAGGATCGAATTTGGCAACAATCGATGGCAGTGGACGGTCTCTCCCGTTACCTCTATACATTCTGAAATATTCTACAGTCTATAACCAGTACAGTATGTTCATGGGACACTTACGTCCCAGTGTGACGTAAGGAATCATAGGAATTAAGAGCATCAGCTTCATGTACACCTTGTACTGCACCTTGTACACATCGATGATGTAGGGAATAGCCTGTATTTGCAGCAGGGGATTATTCCTCTAATATGGAGAGTGGCTTACCACACACATACAGAGAAAAGAATCTTTCAGTGAAAATATTTGAAAACTTATAGTACTCAATGCATTTTTGGATGCAGTTAGAAACAAAAAATATTGTTTGATACGTATATCTGTCTGTTGCCTGACGCCTGAATCCCGTAAGGGATAACCAGAAACTAATTGCTCCACATCGCTCTGTCATTTGCCATTTGGCTGCTCTCCTTCCAACTCACACACACCCTCCCTCATATTTCTCTCTTCTAAATCCTTCCATCTCATCATTGGTTTATCTCTCCCCCTCCACCTCTCTAACATACACTGTTCTGGTCAGTCTCTCATTCTCTATCCTCTCCATGTGGCTAAACTTTCTCAGAGTACTTCTCTTAACATTGTCAATCACATCCACATCAACACCATAACTCTCCTTTACTGCATCATTTGCCTACCTGTAACTCCACATGCTTCTCTCAGATAACTTAATTCATTGCTCTGACTCTTGACCTGTGTCCTTCCAACAGAGCCTAAGTTTCAGTTCTGATTCATAGGGTGGGATCACAGTTCTATCATTTATTGCCTTGTTGACTTTGTTATTAAAATATGATGACGATTTTAAAGACACATGGAGAAAGCATTATAGCCGGTTATTGAATGAGGAGTTTGACTGAGACAGGGAAGGTTTGGAGCCAGCATATCCAGTGATTGGCCTTTGATTGACGCTGCAACAATGAGTGAGTCATTAAGCAGGATACAGATGGGATAGGCAGCAGGTGTGTTTGGGTTGACTGTTGAAATGTTGAAGGCCCCAGGAGATAGGGGTGCGAAGTTAGTCACTGACCTGACAGATATGATTACATATGAGTGTGTTGTCCCAGATGATTGGCTGAAGGGTGTAATTATAAGTACAACAATAATTGTAGTATCAAACAAAGTTAGGTGCCTTTGTATTTCCTACTGCCAATGACCTCCAGTCTTTCAAACGCGGTGTGTCCAGGCTTCTCGAAATGAACGCTATATTGTAGTATCAAACAAAATTAGGTGCTTTTGTATTTCCTACTGCCAATGACCTCCAGTCTTTCAAACGCAGTGTGTCCAGGCTTCTCGAAATGAACGGTACTTGAATTTGGCGTTCTGTTATCTTTTTTTTTCTTTTTCTTGGAGGGAACACTCTTGTGAGCGTCTAGCCTTTGGTTTCTTCTTCCTTGCATTTGTCGATAGGTAGATAGGGAGGTAGATAGGTAGGTAGGTAGGTAGGTAGGTGCTACCAGTGTTGATAGTGTGGATATTGTAGAGAATCGTTGCCACCAGTGTCGGGAATCGTAGAGGTTCGTAGATTACTGCTGCTGCTAATGTAAAATCGTGAGGCGTTGCATAGCGTGGAGATAATATATTTTCGAGGCTGGTCTTTTCTCTGTCTTACTGTCCCTTCTGTCTATCTTGCATCGTAAATGAGGTGATGTAGAGACGCTCGGGGGTTAAGGGGTTTTATTGTAACTCAGTTACATCATTCGTGTGATGGACAGAGTGACGTGACCAGGATTCTCAGAGGGACAGCTAATCCTACTCTCCCCAATTTCCTACTTGTTCTCTACACCATCTCCTTCTCTAATGCCTCCCAATTTCCTTCTGCCTCCTACTGATCTTCTATTCCTTCTCTAATGCTTACCAATTTCCTGCTGCCTCCTACCAATCTCCTATTCCTTCTCTAATGCCTCCCAATTTCCTTCTGTCTCCTACCAATCTCCTATTCCATCTCTTTCTTCTGCTCCTACTCTACTGATTATATTACTGACTGATTTCTGGTTACCTGATCTGTGTGTGTGTGTGTGTGTGTGTGTGTGTGTGTGTGTGTGTGTGTGTGTGTGTGTGTGTGTGTGTGTGTGTGTGTGTGAATAGCGTCTAGCGTACTTATGACACATGAGCTATTAATGTGTTGACATACATTATGTGTACTGGCATTCTTGATAGTCTAGGAACAGGGGATGTTACTGTTTTCTCATCCTCATGCATCAGACACCTGCTTTTCACATATTGTGCTAGTGTTACATATTATGGTATAACTATTACATATTGTGCTATGATTATGTTCTATCTATCTATCTATCTATTGCCAGACGCCTCAATCCCGTTTGAGGTGTCCACAAACAAATCGCCTCCACGTCACCCTGTCCCCCGCCATTTCACTTCCCTGCTCCTAACTCACACCCCCCTCTCTCATATACCTCTCCACCCCATTACTCCATCTCATCCTCGGCCTCCCCCTCCCTCTTCCCCCCTCCACCTCACTCACATACACTCTCCTCGTCAGTCTTTCACCCTCCATCCTTTCCACATGGCCAAACCACCTCAGTGTGTTCCTCATAACGCATCCTATCACATCCACATCCACACCACAACGCTCCTTTATATCCTCATTCGTCAGCCTGTCTCTCCACGTGACTCCACAGGCTCCTCTTAAATAACTCATTTCCACTGCTTTCTCTCTTAACTTGTGTCCTTCCAACAACGTCCAAGCTTCACTTCCATACGTTAGAGTTGGTATTACAATACTGTCATGTAGTAACTTTTTCACTTCCATGCTCATTTCCCTGTTTCTTATCACTGCTTTCATAGAACCAGCAACCTTTCTTCCCAGCTGTACCCTTTCAAGCACTTCACCCTCCAAACCTCCATCCTTACTCATCATACTACCCAAGTACTTAAACGTACTCACATTTTCCAATTCCTCACCATCCAACCTCGCTGTACATTCACTGACTTCACCTCTCTCAAAGACCATCACTTTACTCTTCCCTACATTCACCTTTAGATTCCGTATCTTACACACTCTCCCAAACTCATCCACCAAGACTTGCAGCTCCCCTTCGTCTTCACTCAACAACACAGTATCATCTGCAAACAACAGTACAGGGAGTTACCAAACACTATCCTCTCTCACCAGGGCCACTCCAACATCCACTACCCTACTTTGTAACTCTTTTATTACCCCATCAATGTACAGATTGAACAACCATGGAGACATGACACATCCCTGTTTCAACCCAACCTTCAAAGAGAAAAATTCACTTAGTTCACCATCCACACGCACTGCAACCTTAGCACCATCATACATGCTCTTCACAGCATTCAACAACTTCCCATCTACTCCATATATTCTTAATACTTTCCACAATCCTTGTTTATCCACCCTGTCATATGCTTTCTCCAAATCCATGAAAGCCTCATACAACTTCTTTCCCTTCTCTAGAAACTTTTCCACTTTGGATCTAAGAATGAATATCTGATCTACACAACCTTTTCCCTTTCTAAAGCCTTCCTGTTCTTCTCCAACTAATTCCTCTGTTCTGTCTCTAACTCTGTCAATAAGTATCCTACCATACACTTTTCCTATTATATTAAGATGACAAATGCCCCTATGATTACCACACACTTCTTTTAATGCCTTTATATCGCTTGGTCACGCCAAACTATTATACCTACGATAATACTGTATTACGATCTCCACAGTGTACAGGAATATGTTACAAGGCAATTTACCTACTCATCAAACAGTTAAATGCTACATGGTATTCATCAAAATATTGTAAAACTGGATGTAGTACCATAATTGTGCAGTATAATATATATAAATATATATATATATATATATATATATATATATATATATATATATATATATATATATATATATATATACAATGACTAGTCTAGACTAGTCAGTCGTAAGTCTAGAGTAGTCAGTCGTATCAAGAATCGGCCAATGACAAGTCTAGAGTAGTCAATCGTAAGTCTAGAGGAGTCAGTCGTATCAAGAATCGGCCATATTTTGTGCACTTGCTTTCTGTTTATATGAGACATAGTAGTATGGTAACATATTATAAAATGTATACATATAGTACTTGCTTCATTCTGTTGCGCAGTTAATATTCAAGTTAATACTATACTATATGTGATCCCATGGTTCTGTTGTTTTATATAAAGTATATAAACAATATTTACTTTATTTACAAAGTTGGTTTCATTTGTAATGCCTAGCTTTTACACAATGTTTCCAAGATTTCAATCCTAGCATGCATTCTATGTATCGCCAATAATAATACAACAAATATGATGGACAAAATTGTAAGGATGACTGGTCCAGGACTAAAAACATAATATGGATTGAACATAATCCTACTATATTCCACCCAAGGTTGTATTGTTTTATTGCTTAATTGCATGGTTTCAAACCTAGGTGAAGTTAACTAATGTGTATTCATATACATCGTAGGTAATGGTTGGAAAAACTTATGTTTGGTTTAAAATAGCATGTGCTTTCTAGTAGGTAAGGTAGACCATGAAGGGGTTAGTAGTGAACAGCAATCTGGTGATATCTATAAACAAGATGCTGATGTATGTGTTGGATATGTGTCTGGGCAATGTAAAAAAGCTGATGTATTTTGAGTGAAACAGAAATACTGAGCTTCCAATGCGCTGATGATGGATGAGTTTATCTGGAGCAAAAGTGAAGTTGCAATGATGATAGATGTTGTGATTCATTATGATAGCCATTTCACAAGGGACTGTCTCAGCTGGCTGAAAGGTGAAGATATACGCAGGACAAAGGTGAAATGCATGCTATAATGTACGGGATTTATGTTCAATTGTTTCACTAGCAAAGGCGACAGTGTCCTGTTTATTAGAGACCATGATGGCTTGTGTTTTGGTGTTGATGGTGACTAATGGGTTATCCTTTTTAGAAGAGAAAGAATATATTTGATGGACCGCGATAAAATCATCCGTTATGAGTGATGCATGAATTACTATTTATGTTGGTGTGCGTGTTGCATCTAAGTATGGACAATATAACATCAGATTTCTTTCCTCAAACAAAAGCTTCAAACCATGTGTATTTACGCCTTGACTGAGTACTTGACATAAATTGTGAATTGGAAGTAAAGTAATGGTGATACTACCATTACCAGCATTAGGAATGCCTTTCATGAAAGCTTGATAATGATCTCTAGTATTGTCTAACTGAAGTATTATTATGCCAATATCTTCAGTGACCTCTGAGATGTGTTGGAAACTTGTACTATTTCCTTCGAGTGCATTTACTTTCTCCACAGTTTCTTGAGTTGATTTTTCTGCTTTTCGTAGGTTCTTTACAGTCGTCATCATTACACTGTTCTGGGTATCAGCTTGCTTATGTTGATATGAGAGATTTTGTGCAAGCTTGTTAAATTCGTTCTTTCTTTCTTCAAGATCATTTTCTGCAGCCAATCCAAAAATGTTACCTAGAATTGCTCCACCTAGATCGAACAAACCACCTTTGTCACGAGTATTTGTGATGTTTGTTTCCCTAATTGTGTAAGCCCAAAGTGATGGGATGTCCTGGATCATGGTGAGGTTAATGGTCTTGGTCTGAAGAGAGAAACCTGTACTGTACACAGGAAAAATAATCCAATATATTACCAAAATGCCGGAATTCGAATCCGGGACTCTCAGGTGAGAGCCAGGCTGCATACCACTACACCATGACCAGCTAAAAGTTACCTCACATTGTCACAATCTTGTAACCAATGTCCCTCCGCTCCCTACTGTGGGCCTGAAGAGGATGAGATAACCCCCTGGCACTCGGGCAAGTAGATGCTTTTAATCTATCCCAAGCACTTACGGCAAGTTAGAATGAAGAGAGAAACCTGTACTGTACACAGGAAAAATCATCATATTACCAATACCCCGGGAATCGAACCAGGGACTCTCAGGTGAGTGCCAGGTAGCATACCACTACACCACAAGCATGCTTTAGGAAAAAAAATTTCCTGTGTACAGTACAGATTTCTCTCTTCATTCTGACTTGCCGTAAGTGCTTGGGATAGATTAAAAGCATCTACTTGCCCGAGTGCCAGGGGGTTAACTCATCCTCTTCATGCCCACAGTGGGGGAGGAGGGACGTTGGTTACAAGATTGTGACAATATGAGTTCACTTTTACATGGTCTTGGTGTAGTGGTATGCTGCCTGGCTCTCACCTGAAAGTCTCGGGTTCGATTCTCGGCATATTGGTAATATATTGGATGGTCTTGGCCTGTTGTAGCTTCCAGTCCGCTAGCTTAAGTATTTCAGTCACTTCTTATGTTGGATGCATGTATGAGGAACAGCCTTTAAATACTGTTTCTAGAGTTTTAAGTGGTCTTGCTACATTCTGCAGCATGACTGGTAGGTTGTACAGTACATCCAGGCTAATTTCACTACTCATTATATTTTGCACAATACCTGCAGAGGCGTTTGATGCGATAAGACAACCTTGTCTTACCATGTGTTGAGGGTAAAAGTGAGGAGTTCCTATTGCTCTCAGTATAAACAGCAGAATCCATGGAAAAATTCCCCTCGTCTTTACCTACCGAAACAATAAATCTATTTGTTAGCTAATCCCATGGGCCATGGGTTAGCAAGTCATGTTAGGGGTGATAATTCTGATGATGAACATTTCATTTATCTTGACTTTAATCTGGCTTTAGGAGGAAATTACTCTGCCCTTAATTGTTCAATGTCTTACCAATAAAAGGAGTGTAAATCGATTACTAGGTCATGTAAATGCCTTGTTATGGCAATTGCTGTATTAGTTGCACCTACGTCTGCATGTCTGTTGTGCGATTGTAATTTATTCCGGTATGTTTTCATTTCTTCAGGGTTATTTCCATCGTATGTACTAGGTTTTTCTGTTGTATTTGATATTTTATAATTGCAGGCTAAATTTCTCGAGACCCGTTTTCAGTGATCAATATGAATTTTTTTCTCTTCGTCACTCTACAGTGACTTAATTATTTCGTTATTGGTTGTTCTCTTAATTACTCTGCATGGACCTTCAAATTTCGGTGACAGTTTTTTGTCTCTAGCATGCACGATGCCCTAGGCAGTGTCACCTATGTTGATATTTGAGTCTTTTGTTCTTATTAAATGATTCCATCATTTCTTCCTTGGATATCTTAGTTTCTTTAACTCTGAGTGTATCTCTTCGAATTAACATAAACGAAGTAAAGGATAATCATCATAACCGTATGTAGGCTCGCCTTGCAGTATCTCGCATGGGAGATGTTTGTCTGCCCCGTAAATAATAAAATGAGGTGTGTCTCTTATAGACTTGTTAATTGCACAATAAATTGATGCTTCAACTCTGGGGATCCAGTCAGCCCAGTTTGCATATTCTCATTGAGTATGTGACGTAGTATGTATAATACTTTGTTATTCTGTCTCTCTACCATTCCATTCGAAGCTGGATGATAGGCTAGAACATTAACCTTTTTTATATTTTATTGTTTACATATTTCTTGTAAAATTTCAGAATTGAATTCTCCTCCATTGTCACTTATTAGCATCTTTAGTGTGGTGAACCTATAGATAACATTATCTATGATCACCCACATGACTGTTTATGCTGTCTTATCCTTAACTGGCACCAAAATTTCTTACTGTGAGAAATGATCAGTAGCAACAAAAAACATTGATTATGATTATTAGATAAAGGTACCTTAAGTTCGTCAACCGCGTCAATGTCCCACAGTTGGTTAGGGACAGGATATCTTCCTATGGGTATTGGTGTTAACCTGAGGCGTCCCAACGATGTATGGATACGTCACCACGTTTTGTCACGGTAACACACGACGATGTATCCATACGTTTTGCAATTGCGAGTTCTGTCATTTGCACGTTTTTAACCCTCTTCTTCACGGTAAGTTTCAGTAAGTTTTCCGGCGCACGACTTTATCTGCGAAGCCACCAAGCCCAGCTGTCCGCTAGCAGCAAATAACACGTATTCTCTCCTTATTTTCTCCACCCAAACATCAATATATTGCCATGAAACCTATGTCAACTTATTCGTCGATGTTTGTTCTAGCTGGTAAGCACCACAAAAAAAAACAGGAAAACCCGAATAAAACAACATTAGGCAGCCATGAATAAACATTGTGCTACATCACGTTCACTTCCCAACAACACCATTCGAATATTTTCCATCATACAGGAAAATGTTATTAGACGTTTTTATAGAGAATTTCATCAGCTTTCTAAAGAGACAAATCCGGTTGTAGTACGATTTGTAGTTTTCGAGAAAATATCCAAAAAGTGAAAGCCATTTTTAAGATAAATTCAAGGAGCTCAAACTCTGAAAATTTCTCGCACATGATATGTTTTTAATGCATAATATTATACAGAATTTCACCAGCTTTCTAATGACCTAAATATTATTTCGATACGCCTCATAGTTTTCGAGTAAATCGCCAAAAACGACTGGGAACTCACATCCGTACTTCGCTTTCGTGATGTGCACATAGCATATGCAATATTCCCGCCTACGTAACAACGAATTCTTATCATAGATATTACATTGTTATGTTTTGTACGTACGTAGAATTTACTGATCTTTATTAAGGTTCATACAGGAAATCGATACGTCCAATAGTTTTCGAGTAATTGGCCGACAAAGTGAGATTACTCCTCCGAGCGCTTCCGAGTTTACCACTAGTGAGGACAAAAACCAAGTCTGTTCCCTCAACTTTTTTCAACAGAAAATGCTCCCAAAGGCTTATATTCTGCAAAAGAACATACATATAATTTACTGCTCTTGATCATGGTTCTTACAGGAAGTCGATATGCCCAATAGTTTTTGAGTAATAGGACGACAAAGGTAGATTACTCTTCCTGTCAGTACTTACTTTTACTGCAAGCGAAAAAAAGAAAAAAACTGTTTTCTCCCCCTTTGCCTAAAGACTATGCTCCCAAAGTTTTTTTTTTTTTTTCTCATGTACAGACTGTAAAATCTTCCAAGGTTGTTTTTTTATGGTTGTAACCTGCTACACATGAACACTACTTTTCCCAAGTTACTGCTAATGAAGCTTTACTTTCTGTCATATGTGTAATATGTAAGAGAACATGGTTATTTGCCTGAAAATTATAGAGGTAATGATAATAGGTCAATATACATATCAACAAAATTTGGAGAACTCACTTCCTTCAGGGGTGTTGCTTGAGTTGTAGGACCTTGTGGGATTGGAAGATAAGGAGGTATGTACTGTGTGTGTGTGTGTGTGTGTGTGTGTGTGTGTGTGTGTGTGTGTGTGTGTGTGTGTGTGTGTGAGTGTCAGTGTTAGTGTGTGTGTAAGTGTGTTAGTGTGAGTGTGAGTGTGTGTCTGTGTTAGTGTGGTAGTAGTGTGGTAGTGTGTGTGTGTGTGTGTGTGTGTGTGTGTGTGTGTGTGTGTGTGTGTGTGTGTGTGTGTGAGTGCCTGTGTTAGTGTGTGTGTGAGTGTGTGTGTGTGTGTCTGTGTTAGTGTGTGTGTAAGTGTGGTAGTGTGTGTGTGAGTGTCTGTGTTAGTGTGTGTGTAAGTGTGGTAGTGTGTGTGTGAGTGTCTGTGTTAGTGTGTGTGTAAGTGTGTTAGTGTGTGTGTGAGTATGTGTGTGTGTCTGTGTTAGTGTGTGTGTAAGTGTGGTAGTGTGTGTGTGAATGTGTGTGTGAGTGTGTGTGTGTGTGTGTGTGTGTGTGTGTGTGTGTGTGTGTGTGTGTGTGTGTGTGTGTGTGTGTACACTGCACTAGGGAATACTTCGCTCAGCATGGAACCGTTCGAAGCAATCACCCATTCACAGTGCCACATCACAAACAGGACACATGTGACTTGTGTCCCTCCCATCTTCGCTAGGGAACACAGGGTGCACCGCAGCCTCCTCTGGCTGGGGAATCTCTCCCATCACTGGCCCAGTGTCTTATCCAGCCACACTCTGTCATCGATGAAACAACGACACTAGGTTGGATGTCCTCCTAGCGTTCCCCGGTCCTGTTGTCCTGGAGGTGCAGCTGCAGGCCCGGATGGCAGCGGCAGCAGGTTCTCCCGACGGACCAGGAACCAGTGAAGGTTCTCTCAGCACCTGTGCTGGTCCTGTAGGCGATGGTGGTGCTGACTCCTGCCCTGGCCCTCCTCCTGGAGATGGTGGTGTTGGTGCAGGAGCCGGTGGTGATGGCACCTGTGCTGGCGCTGCAGCAGGTGCCACAGGTGCTGGATGTCCTGCTGGCCATCGGGTTGGAAGGTCAGGGGCATGGTGGATGACGTGCCCTGATGCGGGCCACTCTGCTTCAGCAAAGTAGAGGAGTTTGTCCACTATCTCCTCCATGAATTCAAGCAGACTGACTGACCCACGTAAGCACTTCTTGTACAGGTCGAACGCGTTGAAAATGGCCATGTGAATGATGTAGGTGATCTTCTTGGTCCACTTCACGGATGGGGATAGTATTGGACTATCTGGTCGAAGTGGTCCACCCCACCCATATGTCGATTATAGTCATCCACCACGATGGGCTTGTCCACGGTCTTCTGGACATAGGGTGTCCTCCTGTCAGGAACCCTGGTCTTCCTTCGAACCTGCTTCTTGATTGTGCTTGTGCTGTGGAAGGTGGAGACCATGTTGACAATGCGCTTGTCCCTCCACAGCAACACTATCACGTTGTCCTTGTGCATCGCTGTCATGCCTCCCACTGGCAGGTTCGTGGTCCTGGCGATGTCCTGTAGCTGCTTTGGTGCTCCTCTTGCCAGGCGTAGGGTCCCACATATGTAGGTTCCTGCACTGAAGAGGCATTCGCACTGGGATACAGAGTTATAATAGTTATCCATGTAAACTCTGTATCCCTGATCCTTCAGCGGTTCTACGAGGCTCCACATGGTGGTCTCCAGCGCCCTCTTCTGCCCCGTAAACACCTCAAAATTCCAGATGTAACCCGAGGAAGCCTCAGCCAGGATATACAGCTTGATGGAATACTTTGAGGGCTTCATCGGGTTGTAGACGCGGAAGCTTAGGCGCCCTTTCCACGGCAGTGAGCCCTCGTCCAGGCTTAGGTGCTCCTCGGGTAAGTAGGTGTTCTGGAACCACTGAAGGAGGTACTCCATCACCGTGTGAACCCTGATGAGCCGGTCTTCATTGTCCTGGGGTATCACAAGTAAATTGAACGCAGGGAAGTGTTTCAGGATCACCCTGAAATGCGTTCCACTCATCATTTGTGTCAAGAAGGGGTAGTTGTGGAGGCGGGATCTCATCCAGTAGTGCTGGATGCTCGGATGATTAAACACCCCCATGAAAAAGTAAAGCCCCAGGAACTTGGCCATCTCCTCTTCATTGCAGATGAACCATGCATCCAATGCAGTCCCCAGGAATGACGCATAGCTGTTGGTCTCGTGGGTGAAATACATCAACAACTCCCTTGTGAAGAACAGCTGGAAGAACTGGAGAGGAGTTATTGATGGATCCACCTTCATTCCTGGGGATCCTGTGAATGGCCCATTAGCAGGTGTGAAAGGGCCACTGCTCCATCCTGGATCCGTTGCGGCAACACTTCCCGCAGTGGTTGCATTGGGTCAGCGTACTGACACCCTTGTACCTCTTCAGATACTCCTTGGCCACCCCCCATAGCCGGGCCATGGACCACGCCGGCCTCGTCAAGGTGATGAGGGTTCCGATGATGAGGAGGACGAGAATGTTTCTGCTGCTGGAAAACGTCAGGGGGGATGATCACTGTTGGAGACAGTGCCCTTGTCGACCGGGCAGGGGACGACGACACAGTCACCTCCTGCACCAGTTGCTCCGCAGACAATGTGTGCCGTGCAGGTGCCAGTGTCGTGTAACTAGGCCCTGCTTCCGGTGACATAGGCTCGGCCAAGGGGGAGCTAGAGGCTTGAGGTGAAGAGACCACGATGGCTGTAGGAGCGAGAGGTCCAAGCCAAGGCAATGTGTGTCGTCCAAGTGAAGACGATGATTGGGCCAATAGTCCTGGCACTGGTGGTCGTGGTGTCTGCTCCCGTCGTTCTTCAAGCGTAGGCAATGCCGCCCGAGGGGAATCCTCCTGGACCTCGTCCCATTCCTCCTCACTTGGAACATAGCTCAGCTCGTCCTCTACTTCGCTCTCGGTCTCCTCCTCAAACAGAACCTTTTGCCACTGGTCAGAAGACAAACCTTTCTTCTCCATCTTGGCAAGCACTGACACAGAAAGTCAAGTATGAGCTTTTTAGGTTCCCTGCTGAAAAATAAGAGATATTATTCACTGTCACGCAACACCTTCCAGTGAGAGTAGCACTACACACGTTATGTTATATCTTTCTGTACAGCAAATCGCTGCACCTTTAATGAACAGTTCACATAAAGGATAACTTTTGAGTGTCTTTTCACGGTCTCAACAACAACATTGATCGTTGTTGGATTTCGTGATTAAGTGTCTGCTACCATATTCATGTAATGAATATTTACATTGTAATACTGTACTGTACAGTACATTTCCATCTTCCTGAAACGTGCCCAGAAGAGGCTTATGATCAGTACAGAGGTGGATTTCGTAATCATAATTATACAAGATCATAAAATTTTTGTAGTGCAAATATCACTGCTAGAGCCTCAAGGTCTGTTGTACAATAATTTTTCTGTTCCTTTTGTCTGTCTACTGGCTAATACAATTGGTTAGTATTTTCCATGCTTATCTCCTTCCATCGGTATGGCTCCTCAGTTTTTAAATGAGGCCTCTGTGCAAATTATGAATGGTTTATTAAAGTTTGGATATGCCACGCAAGGTGCACATGTAAGTTTATCTCTTAATTCATTAAATGCACTCTTTTGTTCCTCTCCCCCTTAAAAATAGATTTTTTTTTTTTTTTTTTTCAGTAGGTGGAATAATGGTTCTACTACATTAGAAAATCCTTGTATAAAAGATCTGTAATATCCTGCTAGTCCTAGAAACTTTCGTCCTTCATCCACATTTGTGGGTTCAAGGAAATCTCTTACTGCTTTTCTTTTTTTGTCTGAGGTCTGGATACCCTCTGCATCCTATTGCCTAGGAATTTAATTTCTTTAAAGCAAAACTTACGTTTAGACACCATAAGCTTTAATCCAGCATTGAATAACTTGTTTAAGAATTGGTATAATTTCTGTAAATGTTCTATTGTTCTTGTTGCAATTATAATGTCATCCAGATAAACAAAAATGTCATCACCTAGCATTCTTGACAAAACTATATATTAATCACTGGAAGGTGCCTGGAGCCAAGTGAAGCCCCATTGGCATTCTGCAGTACTGAAACTGACCACTTTTTGTGGAAAATGCTCTATATTTGTGTGGTTCCTTACCTAACTCTACCTGGTAATAGCCTTTGAGCATATCAATTGTTGTACAGGCATTGTTTTCTGACCCATTATTTTGTACGACGTCACTTAACAATGGCGTGGGAAAACGATCAGGGATCGTTTACCGATTGACCCTGAAATAATCAATAACTGGCGGCATTTCAATGTTTTGTCTAAGTCCAAAAAAAGGTGGTGTGCTCCATGCTGACACTGAAAAAAAAAAAAAAAAGTGTTGATAAGCAGATAGGGAAGTCGGTAGGTCGCTAGGTAGGTAGGTGCCACCAATGTCGATAATGCGGATATTGTAGAGAATCATTGCCACCAATGCTGGGTATCGTAGAGGATCATAGATTACTGCTGCTGCCAGTGTAAAATCGTGAGGCGTTGGATAGCTTGGAGACTATATTTTCGAGGCAGGTCTTCTCTCTGTCTCACTGTCCTCTGTCTATCTTGTATCATAAGTGAGGTGATGAGGGACACTTAGGGATTTAGAGGTTTTATTGTAACACAGTTCGTGTGATGGACAGAGTGACGTGACCTGGACTGTCAGAGGGACAGCTAATCCTCCTTTCCCCAATCTCCTACCTCTTCTCTACTCCATCTCCCTCTAATGCCTCCCAGTTTCCTTCTGCCTCCAACCAATCTCTTATTCCTTCTCTCTTTTCTGCCCTTACTCTCCTGATTATAATGCAGCCTGGTTTTGGGTTACCTGACGCCTGTGCATGTGTGTGTGTGTGTGTATAGCATGTAGCATGCTTCTGACACGTGAGCTAATCGTGTGTTGACATACATCATGTGTACTGGCATTCTTGATAGTCTAGGCCCAGGGGATATTATTGTTTTCTCTTCCTGATGCACAATACTCCTGTTTATTACATATTGTGCTAGTGTTATATATTTTCCCAGTGTTACATATTGTGCTATAACTGTTACATATTGTGCCATGACTATATTAATGCCTAAACACAAAAAAAAATCTCCAAACCGTAATGCGAAAGAGATATTATGGTGGAAAGACAGAAGGATTTAAAATCATCAGCCTATGATATGCATATGGTTGGATAACAACAAAATGACATTTTTACTGAGATATGGTGTCCGTAGATTGTGATGCGCTTGAAGGGGGGACTGTAACCGAGAATATTGAATATTGATAGGCATTTTGAGATTTGAGGTGGGAGAGGAGGACGTTGAACCAATTTTACCAAATAAGTTTATTTTGACCATAGGCCTAATATGTGTGCATAGTTGCTCAGGCATAGATGGACTGCTGACTGAAGAACTGTGGCCTCAAACTCTGCTGCCAGATCCAGTGGCACGCTTTCCGAATTACAGTGTACACTGGCAGACCTCAGGGTACAATTACTGACCAATATCAAAAGAGTCTGAAGCAACTGATTACATCAGATATGACGAAAAGTTATTATCCGGTTAATGATGCTAATCAGACACAATTGAATTACTAGATATTTTAGGAGAGACCCCTCAGATAAAAGGTGCTACATCAACCCGCCATTAGCATCAGCCACAACAGACCCGTCCCTTTCAGCATCAAGACCTCACTTTGTTCATACGCATCACTCAGGCACAGTTCATGACACCTTTTCTTCCAAACGTTTTACCCAACTTAATGTTTTTGCTTCACCTAAACATACACCTCAGTGCATTACTGCCCCAACACACCCTCACCTCCACATATCCTCAACCCAAATTACTCTCATCTCAAAATGTTCGCACCTACTGCGAGTATACCCCAGCCCAAACATTTCACATCAACACACCCTAACACTCCCCTGTCCGACCTGGCACTTAATTTCTTTAAATACTTTCACATCAACAAAGTCTTTCATTAAAATATGCATTTCCCTATTGCACCGTTATCATCACTCTAAGTCTAATAGATCCTCACTCAGTACACTTCAGTGCAATACATCGGGATTTTGACAAAACTTCACAACTTATCGCCACCCAAAACATTCCCACCTTACACACATTCACCCCATGATGTTTCATCAAAACACTCTTCTCCCAGCCCACCTTCACTCTTACAAATTTTCGCACTAACACAACCCAACGTTTAATCACTCTCATTCCAACAATTCCTTATCTAAACGAACGCTAACCCTGCCTCAAACTTGGAATATACCCCAGCAAACTTTCACCCTAACGCACCAATGACCTCATTGAAGCACACCCTGACCATAATGAATCGTCACTCCAACACACCTCTACCGTAAAGCACCCTTACTTCAGTATACCCTACCTAACGTGTCCTTGACCTCACCCAAACACTTTCACACTCGATCGCCTCACACCCCAAAACCCAGTCATACCAGAATATCCTCACGTTAATACTCCCTCACACACCACAGTTTTAACACTCTTGCCCCACCATACTCTCACTCTGACTTACCTTCACCTTACACATCTTTACCTCACACCACTTTTCAACAGAACCCCTTGGAGGACCGTGAAAAATAGCATAGTTTTTTTCTCTGGAGATGAAACAGTAAATATGAAACTCGCAAACCTTAAAAGGAACTGAGAATCAGTAATTTGCAAATTCTGCCGGACTATGACAACGAATCAAATAAATATTTCACGGGTACCAGAGAGATGACCTTCAGAAGATGGGGGAAGGTACTGGTGAAAATTCTTACACTTCAGAGAACAAGAAGTGGGCTTTAATATTGTACTGTCTATAACTTTTTTTACAACTAACATCGTCACTTTTCCTCGCGTGTATCTTAAAGCCTTACATTACCTCGAAGCAAGAATAATTCATTCACACTTCAAGTGCATTCTCTTCATTTTTATTTACTAGCTTGATCTCTCTCTCTCTCTCTCTCTCTGTCCATATCGGACTTTTCATGAAAATCTCTTCTTACCTCCAGTGCCATCCCTCATATAATGCCATCCCTCTTACAAGTTGTTCTCACATCATCCCTCACCACTATCTCACCCATTCCTTATTACTAGCCACTTAAATTTTGGGTCGTCCACTTTAGATATGCACCTTACCTGCTTATCTACAACCCCTGTCTTCTAACACACACTTTCTCCGGAGTGCCACACTACCCACTGCCAAGCTACCCAGTTCCTCCCCACTTCTGTCCAGCCACCCCACTATGGTGCATACTTGGACATGAATAAATCTCACTGAACCAGAAGTGAACTAAAATGAGTTGCAGTGACCTGAAAAAATCTACACTGCTGGTGATGGGCCAACCTGGACCAAGTTTGGCACTCGTAAACCTGAATGGCCCGGAATGGACCACAAATGAATTAACTGAGCCGCATTGGGAGTTAGAACCGGGATAAACATTTTTCCAATATAATCTGACTAGCCCTAATCAATCTAAATTGACCGAACTGACCTGACATGACAAAAAGACCCAGCAGCTGTTCTGGGAGGGTTTGAACATGGGTATTTCGACCTCTGAGAATGCATGGAGCCGTACTTTAATTGGCCTAATATGTGCCGTTGGCCTTATTTTTCCGTTTTCTACAGTTGGAAATCATTGGCAACTATTACTGTTCTGTTTATGAGAGTGATGTAGACAAGAGACAAGTTTGTAGTCGACGAGTGTGATTTTTTTATACATGGTGGAAGGCCTTGTGGAAGAGTAATAGTAGTGTGAACTGTTTTAGCAAAGATGTTCTTGAAGTATTACTGCAATTCCAAATTTTTCACGCACAGTATGTTACTATAGCCTCAGCACTTCTGAGGTCATCCATCAGTGAGTACGACCAGAGTGATAAACAAAGCAGGCGCACTCTCCACACCCTTCCATAATATACCTCCCCGCACCATTCCATAATATACCTCCCCGCACCATTCCATAATATGACTCCCCACACCATTCATCACTCTTGCCTTCGACACCAGTGTCGTACCTGAGGGGGGGAGCGGGGAGGGGCTGTTTGATACTGCCCCCCGTGCCCCCAATTGAGGGGGGCCCCCCATAGCCTTAAAAATTAATAAGCTTTTTTAATATTTAAAAATATATATATTTCTCATCCCGACAGTCCCGGCTGGGATATTAGATAAGTTTTGAGAATGAGGGGGCCTAGGTTCTTTTTGGGGCCTCCCCTCCAGGAGGGGGGGCTCCGCAGAGAACCTAGCCCCCCGGGCCCCCAGATCTCTAGGTACGCCCCTGTTCGACACCTTCCCTCACCTCTGCCTATCAACAGTACATTCACACTACCGTCTTCCTCACCATCTCCATTAGACTCTAGACGGCTGGCGATTTGCATAATCAAATTAAGTCTTTTCCTTAAGAAGTTGAGAGAGAGAGAGAGAGAGAGAGAGAGAGAGAGAGAGAGAGAGAGAGAGAGAGAGAGAGAGAATTTACAGAAGATAAACAGAGGAATGAATTCATATTCATTACTTCAAAAAAAAGTCCGTACACCAGATTACAGGACACGTCCATTCATAACACAAAATTTGTGACTGTTGGGCATGAACTGCTGTAGGTTAAAGTTTGGGGGAACTAATCTGGGGAAGTGAGCGCTATAGGGAAACGGTTCGTGAAATATGGGAATTCTGGCAGGCAACAGTTCTGCTAATATCAGTGTTTCAGTCAAACCTTAAGAGCTATAATATGCTCATAAAGCAAGGGGGAAAGTGTGGAGAGGTGGCACAGTGGAGGGAACTTCATCTTAGCATATGCCATGAGTACATCTGTAAACTAATGCAATGCAAGCAACATTCTTTCTTACGTGTAGGGGAAAAAGGTCATTAGTATTTCCTGGGTTATTACTTACTCATATACCTTTGTTCTAAATTTTGTCCAGGTATTTTTAATGCAACCTCTCCACATTCTATCCACTGGGATGAATAATATTCGAACTGACAGCGCATGTTATCTTGTAATTTACAGCTGGCAATTGATGTGTGAAGAATTTACTGATTCTGCATAACAATTCAATATTTTCGAGACGGCTTTAACAGGTGACCTAATGTTAAATGTCTAACTCTGGGTACTGCTGTCAGGACTCCATATTATAATAATGCAAATCATAGTAGATAGCATGATAGATAGACATAGGAATCTACATTATCATAATACAACACATAACAGATAGCATAATAGATAGGAACACCAGTCAAGCTAGGTGTGGGAAAAGGAAATGAGCTTGCAATATTTTAGCAAAAGAATGCCAGAGGTGCAACGGAAGTGCTACATACATACAGACACACACAAGTTTCTAGAACCCGTACATACGGGTTATAAAGGTGACACAAGCCCTCCTGGAGAAGGAAGGAAGAGTTAGAGATGCAGAAGGAGGCATCCCACAGGAGCGAGAGGTTGTAGAGAGAGGGAAAGAGAAAAGGGGTCCAGCGAGAAGTTAGTTAGCTCTTAGGTTACACACTGTTTTTCAACTTGAGTTTTACCTTTGAAGATAATAAACTACAATCAAGACCCAGTATCCACCTTTATCTTCTGTCAATGCATGACAAAAGGAACTAAGATTATCTGCTTACAAACATATTCACGTATAACTATTGCTCGTCCACGAGTACAATATATGCATAACTGATAAACAAAACCCATTACAAGAAGCTACAAAGTTATCTACAAGACTGTTAAGCAAAGCATCAAGAATTCCAATACTTTTAGGGACAGGAATATTGGCTGCAAGGAAGGTAATACAGGAATCATACAATATCTGTCCATTAGGGAACCGGATATAATTGGTTTTCCTAACATTAAATGAGAATTTGTCATTTTGTCCTCATTCAGTGAGTTAGATAAGTCATGGTTTAAGGAGGATAATGTGCTGAGTGGGGACTGAATGATACTAAGCTTTGTGCATAGGTTAAGCGTGAAGGAACTGTGACATTGAGTCATCTGCATAAGAGTAAATAGCATTATGGGTGACTGACAAGAGATCATTAAATTTGTATGAGAAATAGGGTTGGAGCCAGGACTTATCCTTGTGGCACACTGGCATTAATTGAGCGAAAATTGGAAAACACATCATCTGTCTTTACACTTATCTTTCTGTTACTGAGCTATTAGGAGGTAAGTGGAACAAAAGATGATAGGCTGTAACAGTGCCATACACTGTCAAAAACTAGAAATATCAGAGGCTACTGCATGGATTTCTCCATGTTGATCAGTTGATTGATAGTCTGTATGAGTAATGAGATTGATTACATCAAGAGTGGATATCTTGTGGGGAAAACAATACTGTCTGTCGGTAACTAAGTTAATGGATTCAAGATGTTTCACAGTGTGCCCATCATTGACAATCTCATACTCTTTACCAAGAGAAAATGTGATAATTACGGGCTTGTAATAAGATGGATCAAATGAATTTCTTTTCTTCGTAACTGGGTGGCTATTGGCATGTTTCCCAGAATTATGGAATGAAGAAGTATTTATCTATCTATAGTCTATAGCCCGACGCCCTAATCCCGCAAAGGGTGGCCACAGACAAAACGCCTCCAAGTCACTCTGTCACCCACCATTTGACTCCCCTCCCCCCAACTCACCCCCCCCTCCCTCATATACCTCTCAACTCCATCCCTCCACCTCATCCTCGGTCTACCCCTCCCTCTCCCTCCCTCCACCTCACCTACATACACCCTCTTAGTCAGTCTTTAATTCTCCATTCTCTCCACATGTCCAAACCACCTCAGTGTATTTCTCCTAATCTTTTCAACCACATCCACATCTACCCCACAACGTTCCTTCACTTCTTATTTCGTCAACCTGTCCCTCCACGTCACTCCACATGCTCCTCTCAAGAAACTCATTTCCACTGCTCTCACTCTTGACTTGTTCCCCTCTTGTAAGGTCCACGCCTCGCTTCCATACGTCAGGGTAGGGATCACAATACCATCATGCAGTGATTTCTTAACTTCCATACTTACCTCCCTATTTCTCATCACTGCTTTCAGTGTACCAACAACCTTTCTTCCCTGCTGTACCCTTTTACGTACTTCATCCCCCAAAGTTCCAACCTTACTCATCACACTACCCAAGTACTTGAATGCACTCACATTCTCCATATCCTCACCATCCAACCTCACTGCACACTCTGTGACTTCATTCCTCTCAAACACCATAACTTTACTTTTGTTTACATTAACTTTCAGCTTCCTCCTCCTACACACTGTCCCAAATTCATTCACCAAACCTTGCAACTCCCATTCATCTTCACTCAACAATACTGTATCATCAGCAAACAGCAACACCGGATGGTCTAAATAATTTAGCTATAACAAGAGCAAGTTATAGGGAACATTTTTTCAAAACTATGTGAGGAATTTCCTCTGTATGTGGAGCTTTCTTGCATGGTAATTATTCTCCATGACTGATTTTATGTGTCTAATCTGTATCTTTAGTTAAGCAGTTTCGGGAGAGTCAAGTTCTGCTACCGGAACGATCTAACTCATTTCCTCTAAGGCAGAATTTTCTGGCAGATGTACTGGCAAGAATGTTAACTTTTCCACAGGGGTAACTTCCAGTGTTTCCGTCTGAATAAGTGGGAGAATGAGTTATGACTTGTTAAGTGGCTGTTGAAACAACTTAGAGCTGACCAAAATATTCTACTGTCATATGGATTATTCAATGTTTTCGGTGCCGGACTGTGCAGGAAGTTTGGTTTGGCGAGATTTCTTGCTGCGGTTGCCTTGTTTCTTTTTTTTAAAAGTGACTGAGAAACTGGGTACTTTTTTATGTATTTATATTGAAGTTATATTTAAAAAACGTATGGGTCACTGCTCTGGCACAATTTACAGTCGAACTATCCGCGGGGGTCGGATTTCACTGTACACTGTTGAGAGGATATTAACATTTTCATGCCAACTATATTAAGTCATTGCTGTTGAAATGGGCAGAAATTATTTCAATGGAGATGAAAGACTGCCATGAAATTGCGTACAGATTTGTAAATTCATCCCAGTCTGCTTAACCTGTCACGTCCCAAGGTTTTCCGCACCTCCGACATCCCCCAATCCCAAGGTATTTTCGAAAAAAAAAATTTTGGCTAAAACCTCCGCTTTTGGTGAGAAACATCGAAAATTCATAGAGAAATCGCTCACCTGAGGTTTAAAATACTCAATCCAGGTAGGAGTTCCTCCTTACCTGACTGGGTTTTCTAACATGCTGGCACCAAAGAAAACGAGTTCTATGGGAGGGTAACTATTTCACACAACTCATAAACAGTATTTATTTATTTACTTGGTATGAATTTATATGTAGTATGAGAGTATATTGGTTTTCAAGCAGTAATATAGGCATTATAAGCATTGTTTCACTCACTAACTAATCACCATACCTGACCTTTTTTGCCACATTACCTGATCATTATTTCTGACTGTTTCTTCTTCTAATGCTATGTAAACTTTGTCCTCCACATTGTCATCGATTGGGGAATCACTCTGGCCCTGAATATCTTTACTGGCCAGGTCACTGGTAACAGGTGAATTGCCGAGACAATGGCATGAGGGGGGGAGGGGGGAGGTTATGCGGTGTAAGGCATTGTCTCTGCTTGGCATCTTGTAGAGGAATAGAGGAAGGTGTCCCGTGTATACATATGAAAAATCACGTGCGAAAATTGAAAATTGTGCAAATAAGGGACCTTGCAATTGCACGACGTACCAGTACGTCGCCGGGACTGCCAAATGCAAAATGTTGCAATGTACCCATATGTCGATGGGACGGGGCGGGTTAAGAAAAGTGTCATCTAGTCATTCTGATTGGCTGAGAAAGGACAGTTCTGGGGCAACTTTCATAAGGCTTTGATGAGATTATGGATGGAGGATCCTTGTGTTGTCAGTGCACCTCTCTCCTTCATTGATATGGGTTATTTGTCAGGAATGGATCCAAGAGACAGGCACTATGGGCAGGACTGTTTGGTATTCTTGTTGGTTGTCTTGCCAGTTTCGCGAGATTGAACGATTCTGCAAACAGCTCGTATTCTTGAGCGAGTTCATCAGTCTTGACTGAATATAATAACCATTCTTCATTATAGGCTTTATAATCAGCCACGGTAATTACAGTAGTAAGAATGAGGTTAACTAGCCAACTGCGTGGATAAGGAGTCAATGAAGCCGAGTTCTGGTAAGGCATCAGGAAGTGATAATTTATACAGATATATCTGGTTATATTACTGTAACTTAGGTTGTACAATGAATAATCAAAATTAATAAACTGAATTTGATGTTAGTGTCAACTACAAATTCAGATTTAATATAGCAACAAATGCCATCTTTGTTCCGAAAGTTTGTGAGGTGATGGTAACCAGGCAAACTGTATGGGGATAAGTCAGTTGATGGAGATATTTGGGTTTCTTAGAGGAATCGGGCTACAGAGGATATGGATTGAAGGACGACTGAACAGAACTGAGACTGATACTAAGACAACGCATGCTGGTAAAATATAAGGCAGAACGCGCACCTCTTCACTAATGAGCATGATTTGTGGCTGCAATAACCGCTGCTGGCTCAGATGCTTGATGAAAACCAGAGAGCCCTGTGCCTCCAGCCCTACTCTGCCGGTGGTAGTAATCCACGGTATCACCGCGTTTGCTCTTAATGTTTCTGCGACCATTGTGAAAGAGGGAGTGGACAAGACAATGTGTTGTGTATTGTGCATGTTGTAGGGTGTAGAGTGTTGAAGGTAGAAGAAGAAGAAAAAAAAAAGATGAAGAAGAAGAAGAGGCAGAAGTAATAGTAGTGGTAGTAGTAGTAGTTGTAGCTGTAGCAGTAGTAGTAGTAGTAGATTTTGTTGTTGTTTTTGTTCTTGTAGAAGAGGAGGATTAGGAAAAAATCTGAAACTTTTTTACCTTATGCATTTGTCAAAAAGGAGAACAAATTAACTTACAGCCAAGAGTGGTAATGTAAAGGGTTTGTCACTTATCTTCAACCTAAAGGTCTGGTTTTTCTTGTTTGTCAGCTTTGCTACCTACAACAGGAAAGATAAATAAAAGTCGTATAAGCTGGATGTCAACGTTCATCAGTATAAGAAAGTAATAAGATATCGTCAAGCTTTCTCAAGTTTTGTGAAGGCACTCATTTCCGAACAGTAGATTTGGCCTCCATCACTTTATTTTTTCGTACGTCTCTGCTTCTCACGCGCTGCATGCAAATCTGGCAACATCTGTCCTATCCTAGAACTATCCCACCACAGTCACATCAATTCCCTGGTACTCAGTTACACAGAGAGTAGGCCAGCATGCTCTCCAGTACAAATTTCTCTAACTATCTACACCAAACTACATGCACAGTACACACTACACTTCCTATTCAAAATTCATTTAAAATGGCATCTCTTCACCAAGACTCGGAGTCCCCAGGGGGGGGACCATAAATGCCCCCACCATCCGCCCCTCTCCCGGTGACGACTCGAGGTGCCTGAAACCACTGTCTGACTCTCTTCTTCTTCATTTCTTCAACATTCGCGGCCTTTCCTCTAACTTTCGCTCTGTTGAGCACCACCTCTCCTCCTCTAAACCTCACCTTCTTTTTCTAACTGAGACTCAGCTGTCTGAGGCAAATGACAGCAAACCCTTTTCTGTATCCTCCTACTTTCTCTATACTCATTTCAAAGCCAAAGGTGGCTGTTGTGTATATATACGCAACGACTTATCTTGCTCTCGTGTTCCTGAACTCGATTCTTCTGAATTCTCTACGCTCTGGCTTTGGCTCTCCTGTCATTGTCTGACTAAACATATCTGTGCTGTTTACTTATCCCCTAATTCTACTGACTATCAAAAATTCTTTGACTCTCTTACTTCTACGATGGAACACATTCTATCCATTTCTCCTCTCTCTGAAATCTCCATTCTAGGAGATTTCAATGTTCACCACCACCTTTGGCTCTCCTCTCCTTTCACGGATCCACCTGGTGAACAAGCCTACATCTTTTCTATCCTTAATGACCTAGAGCAGCTTGTACAGCACCCTACCCGTATCCCCAGCCGCCTTGGAGAGAGCCCCAACATACTTGACCTCTTCCTCACAACTAATCCTTCTGCTTACTCTGTTAATCGTTTCTCTCCGTTGGGCTCTTCCAATCACAACCTTATTACCTTAACCTGTCCTATCACTCCGGAACGGCCTGTGGACCCTCCAAAGAAACGTCGTCTGTGACACTTTGGAGCTGCAGCTTGGGAGGCCCTCAGGCAGTACTTCTTTGATTTTCCCTGGAATGATTATTGTTTCCATGGCCGGGAGCCATCTGAGTGTGCCTTGCACATTACGGAGGTTATTCCCTTGGGGATGGAAGCATACATTCCTTTCTCATATCCTTTGACTAACGCAAGAAAGCCTTGGTTTAATCACGCTTGTTCTAATGCTGTCCGCAACAAGGAGAGGGCCTACAAAAGGTTCCAGAGCCAACCCACCCCTGAATCACATCATCTTTACGTTTTTGCCTGGAATCGTGCTAAGTCTGTTCTTCGCTCTACTAAAAATAATTTCATCCATACTAAATGCTCTCAACTCTCCAACTCGAATTCTTCCCGCTCCTTCTGGCACCTTGCCAAAAATCTCTCTAACAACTTTGCCTCATCATCCTTCCCTCCTCTTTTCTACTCTGATGGTTCTGTAGCTGTTTCTTCTACTGATAAAGCAGATCTCTTCGCACAAACGTTCTCCTCCAATTCCACCTTAGACGATTCCGGTGCTGTTCCTCCATTTTTTCCCCCCTCTGATTTCCTCATGGCTGACATTAAAATTTCTTCAGTTGATGTATTTTCTGCCATCACTGGCCTCAATACTAACAAAGCATATGGGCCTGATGGGGTCCCTCCTGTTGTTCTCAAGAACTGTGCTTCTGTGCTTACACCCTGCCTAAGCAAACTCTTTCGCCTTTGTCTGTCAACTTCTACCTTTCCTTCTTGCTGGAAGTTTGCTCTCATTCAGCCAGTCCCAAAGAAGGGTGACCACTCCCAACCCTCCAACTATCGTCCAATTGCTTTAACGTCCTGTATTTCAAAAGTTTTCGAGTCAATTCTCAATAGAAAAATTTTAAGGCATCTTTCCTATCACAACCTTCTTTCCGATCGTCAGTACGGGTTCCGTCAGGGACGCTCCACTGGCGATCTTCTCACCTATCTTTCAGACTCCTGGTCATCCTCCTTTCGGGACTTTGGCGAAAGCTTTGCCATTGCACTTGACAAAGGCTTTCGATCGAGTCTGGCATAAATCTTTAATTTCCAAACTGCCCTCCTACTGTTTCTATCCTTCTATCTGTGCCTTCATCGCTAGCTTCCTTTCTGGTCGTTCTATAGCCGCTGTTGTAGACGGCCATCGTTCTTCTCCTAGGTCTATCAACAGTGGTGTTCCTCAGGGCTCTGTCCTATCACCTACTCTCTTCCTTTTATTCATCAATGATCTTCTAAGCTGTACATCTAACCCTATCCACTCATACGCTGATGACTCCACCCTTCACCTTTCCATTCAGTTCCCTCAATGCCCATCTCAGCAGTTACTTCAGCAAACAAGGGATGAAGCTATGGCACACTTAATGTCTGACTTGGCTCGTATCTCTGACTAGGGTAAAAATAATATGGTTGTTTTTAATGCATCTAAGACTCAGTTCTTACACCTATCAACCCGACAAAATCTTCCACAGGTATACCCACTAATGTTTAATAATATTCAGCTTAATCCTGCATCATCCTTGAACATGCTTGGGGTTTCATTTCCTCGGGACTTATCTTGGAAAGATCATATTACATCTCTTGTAAAATCTGCTTCCAAGAGATTGGGTGTGCTAAGCCGACTCCGCTCTTTCTTTTACCCCTGCACAATTGTTGACTCTATACAGGGGTTTTATCCGCCCCTGTGTGGAGTACAACTTTCATGTGTGGGGAGGCTCCCCACATACAGCTCTTCTCAATAGGGTGGAGTCAAAGGCTTTTCGTCTCATTAACTCTCCTCCTCTTACTGACTCCCTTCAACCTTTGTCTCTTCGCCGCACTGTTGCATCTTTATCTCTTTTCTATCGCTATTTTAATGGTCACTGCTCCTCTGAACTGTCTGCTTGCATTCCTCCACCTCTACGACGGGCGCGTTGCACCCGTCTGGCAGCAAACTCTCATCCCTTTTCTGTCCAACTCTCTAATGCAAGAGTTAACCGTTACTCCCAGTCTTTCATTTATGCAACAGGTCAGCTCTGGAACTGTCTCCCTCTGTCTGTATTTCCTGCTGCCTATGATCTCCAGTCTTTCAAACGCAGTGTGTCCAGGCATCTCAAAATGATCGGATCTTGAATTTGGCTCTTTATTTTATTTCGTTTTTCTCTTGGAGGGAACTTTTACTGCAGGCTCATGGCCTTTGGTTCCTTCTTCCTCGCATAAAAAAAAAAAAATACTGAATATGTATGTATCGTAGCGACCGACTTTCCAGGCCTAACTCATGGACAGGTATCTGTATACAGTAACTCTATTATGTACGTGCGTAAAGAGTTGACTGAGTACTGTACTAAAATACACATATTAGGTGCTATGAGATATTTGGATAATTTCTAGGTACAGGTGAAGATCGTCAAAGCATTGATGCCGGAGTTATAAAGCTATCGTAATTAATTTAATAACATTTAATTGCACGAAAATTTCAACACAAAAATAATAAAGCGCAATATTATCGGCATCATTAAGGTAATGAACATCTTCTATACTGTAGATTCTGAATTCTCTCTCTCTCTCTCTCTCTCTCTCTCTCTTTTGGGGAGGGGGAGTTAAACTTGCAAGTCTTCTTGCTGGTGGTCCAAGCTCTGTAGCCGGAAGTATAGGCTTGTGAGTGGATGGGTGGGGTGGGTTAGTGGATGGCGGAGTGCTTGGGCAGGCGAGGTGGGAGAAGTGAATGGAGTGGGTGGATGGATGGGTGTAGTGGGGTTGGGTGGGATGGGATGCGGTGGGGTGGGGTTAGTGGGTGAGATATGTAGGGTAGGATGGGTGGGATATGTAGGGTAGAGTGGGTGGACAGGGTGACTAGAGTGGATAGGGTGAGTGGGTGGATGAGTGGGAAGGGATGGGTAGGTGGATAAGAGGGGTGGGTGCATAGGATAGGGCAGGTAGAAGGAATGGGTGGGTGAGTGGTCAGGAAGGGTGGGCTTCGTTTATGGAAGTTTGGGCTTTGTGGGTAGGTGATTTGGTTGGTGGAGTGGGTGGGTTTGTGGCTTTATAGGGAACAAGGCAGGAGAAGGGTTTATCAAACTAGGTCGGTGTGTAAGTATACTGGTATAGGTTAGATGAAGCTGTGTGTGTGTGTTTGGGTGGATGAATAGGGGAAAATCGATCCACTGATGAACTTATGGATATGGTATATGCTGTTCAGAATAAGTCCATGTGGGAAAATAAGCTGGTGGAGGAAGAGGTGTTTGGATGAAAAAATGGGCCAAAATGGAAACTTAGGATCACTGGAAAATATGTTCCATGGAGGAAACAGGTCCATATTAGATAATAGATCCACATGGGGATTTGGTGATTCCCTATGGGGAGAAGTAGATCCATGGTGAAAATAGGTATATGAATGGAAAATATTTCGATTCGGATTCGGAAATTTGTCATGTAAGGTAACTAGTTCACTTGATGAAAAACACACCCATGGAGAAAAATTAGATCCACGGTGAAAATACGTTCATGAAGGAAATTATGTCCATGAGGGAAAATTTGTCCAAATAAGTAATTAGTCTATAGTGGAAAAATGTTCTGCTGGTTAAAAAAAAAAAAAAAAAAAAAAGTTCCTTGGGAGAAATCGGTTCATTTGAAAAAGTGTGATCTTGTGAGTTAATAAGTCTGTTGAGGAAAACAGGTTCATGCAAAAAATTGATTCACGTGGTAAAACTGATCCAGGAGACAACGACCCATGAGGGAAAATTAGTCCAAGGGGAAAAATAGCATCATGGGGGAAAGTAAGTCCTTGGGATGAAAATAAGCCCATGGGTGAAAATATACTGGTGGGAGAATGACCCCTATGGACTGTGGCCAGAGTTTGCTTGATGTGCTAGGATTTCTGACTTATTACTAGTCAGTTTAATATGATTTACACCAGACCATGGGGAGTTACGGCTGGAAGGAAATGTTACATAGGAGGAGTGGACATAGAGCCTAGTTAAAATTAATTAAGGTAAATGGCAAGTGAGAAGGATAATATTAACTTAAAATTTCATAGGGGCCATAATTTGGTGCAGGAATTATAAACAGTTCTTAATTGAGACCAATAGGGCAACAGCGTGGAGTGGTTGAATGGGAGTGGAATTACTGTAAGGAGGTGAAAGATGAGGTGTAGAAGGCAGAGATAGTACTGAGGCGACAGCGAGACACAGTGAGACCCGCTGCGAAAGCTATTATTATGTTTGAATAGAGAATTGCAAGTCCTCGAATTCTCGTTTAGTTTTGCTGCTGAATTTTGCAACTCTCATCTGTCTCTCCACTGCTATGCCACTCTTTTTCTTTCTTCTGGTATTCCTTGTGGTAACGAAGGAGGGGAGAGACTACAATACTTCTTATCATATTTTTTGTGTATTGTTGGAAAGTTTGTATTTTCAACGAATAATATCAACTGGTGGTGGTCAGAACAAAACACCTACGGAGGCCTAAAATACACAGAGTTATAGAAAGGTGTTAAGCCTCTAGATGGCCAGCATTCTCTCATCTGGAATGGATCATACTGTGGTAAACCGAAAACACAGCAAACTCTCACTCAAATGGACATTTTGAAAGGAAGAGCTGTTTGTTGCAGTCGTCTGACTAATAGACGAAGTGGTTTTTCAAAATAACCCAAATAATAAGATATAAATAATGCTATGCACATTACATACACATTGTTTGTTAAGAAATTATTTCTAAATAGTTTGAGAGAGAGAGAGAGAGAGAGAGAGAGAGAGAGAGAGAGAGAGAGAGAGAGAGAGGGAGAGAGAGAGAGAATGAACAAGTTAGTGCCAGGCAGGTAAAGCCATTTGGCACCAAGACAGAAAACGCGTACGATGGTCATGTCTGGTAGGTGTTATAAAGGGAAAGAGATCAAACAGAGGGAAGTATACGAGTAAGAAATAAAACAGACATAAGATGGGTAACAGAAAAGCGGCAGGATTCACCAAGGAGATCAGAGAGTGAGGGTGGGTGACCTAATTCGTGAAGGAATGGGAAATCACGATGACGTTCAACAGAGTATTGAGGACAGTCTACTAGAAGATGCCCTACAGTAAGCCGAACCTGACAAAATGAGCAAAGAGATGCCTCACGGGACATCAAATGAACCTGTGTAACACGGGTATATCCCAAACGCAAGCGTGCTAATGCAGTTTCCCAGCATCTGTTAGGATGGGAGGAAATGGACCATGGAAAAACGGCTGGCTTAACTGAACACAGCATATTATCAGTGAAATTAGACCAATTTATTTGACAATGATGCTTAAGAAAGCCAGAGATCGATGGAGAAAAGTCTCACCGGGAGACAACTGAAAGATATCGTACAGGATGCCGCCGACCGGGCCAGAAAATCTACTTGCTCGTTTCCAGCAATACCATCCTGACTTGATACCCAACAAAAGGCAACTTGTTTCATTTTGGTGGCAATATTGTGCAACCGCTCCTGGATTTCAAGGACCAATGGGTTGGCTGTGGGAATGATCCTTAAGGAAGAAATGGCACTAAGAGAGTCAGTGAAAACAAAAGATTGGGTCAGAGAAGAAGAAGAAGAAGAAGAAGAGAGAGAGAGAGAGAGAGAGAGAGAGAGAGAGAGAGAGAGAGAGATACTCACATGGACACACAAATATTATATAAACTAACTTGGTCTTTCTGTCTCTGTCTGTCTGTCTGTCTGTCTGTTTCTCTCTCTCTCTCTCTCTCTCTCTCTCTCTCTCTCTCTCTCTCTCAAACACACGTACACACACACACACACACACACACACACACACACACACACACACACACATACTTGACCTCTTCCTTATAACTTATCCTTCTGTTTTCGCTGTAAATCTTTCCTCTCCGCTGGGCTCCTCCGACCACAACCTTATCAACTTTACATAAGCTGTGGTATTGCTCCAGGACGGCCTGTGGATCCTCCAAAGATGTGTCGGTTGTGGCACTATGGAGCTGCTGATTAGGGTGCTTCTTTTTCTCTGGAATGAATATTGCTTGCATAGTCGAGAGCCATCTCAATGTGCCTTGCGCATTACAGAGGTTATTCTCTCGGGTATGGAAGCATAAATTCCTTCCTCTATCCAGTGACATGCAAAAAAATTATATAAATAGAAACTTGGTTTAAACACGCTTGTTGTAATGCGCTCCACAACAAGGAGAAGGCCTATAAAAGATACCGGAGCCACCCCGGCCCCAGATCTCATCTTCCTCATGTTTCTGCCCAGAATCGTGCTAAGTCTGTTCTTCGTTCTGCTAAAAATAACTTCATTCATACTAAATGCTCCGAACTCTCCAGCTCGAATTCATCCCACTCCTTCTGACACCTTGCCAAAAACCTTTCTAACAACTTTACCTCATCATCCATCTTTCCTTCTTTCCACTCTTTTGGCTCTGTAGCTATTTCTTCTACTGATAATGCAGAACTCTTCGCTCAGACTTTCTCCTCCAGATCCATCTTAGACAATTCCGGTGCTGTCCATCCATCTTTCCCCCCTCTTACTTCGTCATGGCTGACATTAATATTTATTCAGTATGTATTTTCTGCCGTCACTGGCCTCAGTACTAACAAGGCATATGGGCCTGATGGGTTTCCTCCTGTTGTCCTCAAGAAATTTGCTTCAGTGCTTACACCCTGCCTTGGTAAACTTTTTCGTCTTCGTCTATCAATTTGCACCTTTCCTTTGTGCTGGAAGTTTGCCCTCATTCAGCCTGTCCCAAAGAAGGGTGACCATTACCAGCCCTCTAACTATCGCCCAACTGCTTTAACATCATGTATTTCAAAAGTTTTCGAGTCTATTCTCAACAAATATATATATATATATATATATATATATATATATATATATCACTCTCTCTCTCTCTCTCTCTCTCTCTCTCTCTCTCTCTCTCTATATATATATATATATATATATATATATCTATATCTATCTATCTATCTATCTATCTATATATATATATATATATATCACTCTCTTTCTCTCTCTCTCTCTCTATATATATCTATATATCTATATCTATATCTATCTATCTATATATATATATATATATATATATATATATATATATATATATATATATATATATATATATATATTGTTACATAGCCTATGATTTCATCATCCTTTGTGTAATTTTAACGCACAGTATGCTGCATGTTTGATCACGAGCGTGTTCTGCCTCAGTCCCCCCCCTTCTACCGTTATAGTAGAGTAAGTCGTTCTCTCTGTTGTCCAGAGCGGGATTGTCAACTCTATGTCCCCATGGCTTCATTTGCGCGTCCTTATTACAAGTTGTATCAAGCTCTCCTGGCTCCTATATAATGAGCTCAGTCTCTGCATCATTGCCACTTAGATCTGCTCCTCATTTTGTTCACATCTCTGTCCTCCCCTGTACAATTATTATTATTGTGAGTGCTCAAGAAATCTCCAAACATCTAGCAGCTGTGTGTAATTTGAGTATAACTGTTGTTGTATTTTTTCTTGTACTGTGTAGCATAAGGTTAATTCTTAGGCCTAGTGAGGTTTTGATTAATGTTGGGTTGTGTCAGTTATTTTTGATAATAGTTTGTATCTGTAATTATTTATCTGGCATTCACTGAGTATTATCTGGTATCTCATTTTATCAGGGCTGACTTAGATAAATTTACTCTTGTTAATTTCGTGTTAATAGAGGCTATTGCAGTTAACCATATATTTAACCTAAAGTTGCCATTACATTATCCTTATGAGTCCTGAATGTTTTGTTGTTAATTTAAGCATTAAACTTTAACTTGTAATTTTACCTAACTCTTTTGTTTTGAACCTGGAACTTTACGGGACAGTAGTGATTTTTAGCATTCTCACTGAAAGTGTACGTTATCTTTCTCTGTTCCGTAACATAAATTTGGCGACCTCTCATCAGGATATTCAGGATATTATCATAAGGATATTGTTTGATATTTTGTGACTGTGATATATTCATGATGGCTACTATTTCTACACTTGATGAAGCCAAAGATTTTTTGTCAAATGTGCAAACAGTGTGTGATATAGAAAACAGAACAAAGAATGAACTTAAGCTTGTTGCTCAACAATTGGGAATTGCAGTTCACTCTCATCATTCTAAAGATCAAATTGTTGGCATGATTAATAAAAGCTTGTTTAATGTAACTCCTCCAAATGAGCAAACGCAGATTGAATTAGCTAAGTTACAGCTAGCCCTGCAGGAGTCTCGTGTGAAGGAAGCTGAATTTCAGGCAAAAGCTAAGGAGGCTGAGGCACAAGTTGAAATTGCTAGGATTCAGGCAGACCATGAGTATCGCATGAAACAAGGTGGAACTGGATCATCTAGCTCTGATGATTTTGATGTGGCTAAAAATGTTAAACTTGTCCCTCCTTTTAATGAATCTGATTTAACAAAGTATTTTCAGTTGTTTGAGAGGGTAGCTACAGGTTTTAATTGGCCTAAGGAGTATTGGCCAGTACTCCTTCAAACTGTTCTCACCGGTAAAGCTCAAGTGACTTATGCATCTTTGCCTCAGGATCAATCTGATAATTATGATGTAGTTAAGAGCTTGATTCTTAAGGCCTATGAGCTTGTTCCTGAAGCTTATAGAGTAAAATTTAGGACAACTTATAAACAAGATAAGCAATCCCATGTTGAGTATGCAAAAATCAAAGAAGATCTGTTAGAGCAGTGGTTAAATTCTAAGAATGTGGATTCTGATTTTGACAAATTTAAGCAGATGATTTTGCTGGAGGACTTCAAAAGGTGTATTTATAAAGATGTAAGCCTATATCTTGATGAGAAAAGAATAGATAATTTGTCTGATGCTGCAGTTTTAGCTGATGAGTATGTTCTCACTCACAAGAGATATTCTAGAGAAAAAGGAAAGCTGAGAGTAAGTACGTTGCCTCTACTCAGAGTACAGGTAACAGGAAAGAGAATAAAGATGATGTTTCTCAGGAAGTAAATACCAGCTTCACCTCTAGATTTCAGAAAAGTAAATGTACTTATTGTAGTAAGCTTGGTCATACTACGGAGAGATGTTTCAGGAGACAGCGTGATGTGAACAAAAAGGAGTCTTTAAATATTCAGTCAATTGGTCTAGTGTCCACTCTTCAGAGTTCCCAGAATTCTTTAACTGAGTTAACTGAACCTGCTTTGAGGGGTAACTTAAATTCTCATGATGGAGCTCCTCTTTTGAGCAGTAACGTGGGTGACACTCTCAAGTTCATGTGCTAATTTCCTGTCTGATGGTTTTGTCAGTCCTCTGGACAGTAATGACAGGAAATCAGTTAAAATATATCGTGATACAGGTGCTTGCCAATCCCTTATGCTGACCAGTGTTCTAGGCTCTAATTTTAATTCCTCTGATGAAACTGTAATCTTACAAGGTGTAGAGAATAATTACTTCTCTGTTCCTCTGTGCAGAGTGAATTTAGAGTCTGGTTTTGTTAATGGTTCCGTTATGGTTGGGTTGGTTGAGACACTCCCAATGTCAGGTGTAACTTTCTTACTTGGAAATGATATTGGTGGAAGTCAAGTGTGTCCAGCTCCTCAGTTGTCTAGTGAGCCAGTGGCTGCGTCCCAGGATTGTGATGTCCCTGATGTGTTCCCTGCATGTGCTGTTACTAGGGCTAAGTCTAAAGTTACTGGTGATTTAGAGGATAATGATGATGATGATGTTATCCTAGCTGACACTTTTCTTGCTAATTTGGACCACTCACCAGATGAGGCAGTACCCCGTAGTGTTGATAATTTGTCTCGTCAAGAGTTGGTTGAGTTGCAGGTTGCTGACCCTGAGTTGAAAGGTCTAGCTAACTCTGCTTACAGTGAAGAAGAGTCAGCCGGTGCTTCTACTTGTTATTATGTAAAGTCAGGAGTACTTATGAGGAAGTGGAGACCCCCAACAGCATCAGCCGACTGTGAATGGGAGGTTGTACATCAAGTTGTCATCCCTCGTGTTTGTAGGCAGGATATCATTCGAGTGGCTCATGATTCCAGTTTGGCAGGACACCTTGGAGTGAGGAAGACTGTGGCACGCATTTTGAAACACTTCTACTGGCCAGGTATCTTCAGGGATGTTTCCTGGTATTGTAAGTCTTGTCACACCTGTCAAGTTGTGGGGAAGTGTAATCAGACCGACAAGGTTGCACCTCTAGTTCCCATTCCTCCTTTTGAGGCGCCTTTCACCCGTGTGTTGGTGGATATTGTGGGCCCTCTTCCTAAGACTTCTTCAGGATTTTCTTGTGTGTTGACCATGATTGATATGGCTACTCGTTATCCTGAAGCCATTCCACTTAGAAACATCTCAGCAAAGAACGTGGTTAAGGAAATGCTAGGGTTCTTCACAAAGTTTGGTCTGCCCAAGGAGGTACAGACAGACCGAGGAAGTAATTTCATGTCAAATGTTTTCAAGCAGTCTCTGAAAGAGTTGGGCATCACCCAGATCACGTCTTCAGCTTACCATCCCCAGACCCAAGGAGCGTTGGAGAGATATCATCAAACACTCAAATCGATGCTCAAGAAATACTGTTTGGAACATCAGAAAGACTGGGATAAAGGTCTTCCATTTGTTGTATTTGCCGCAAGAGAATCTCCAAATGAATCACTGGGCTTCTCACCTTTTGAACTACTGTTTGGCCATGAAGTAAGAGGACCCCTTAAGTTACTCAAGGAATGCTGGCTGTCGGAGGAAGATGACGTCAACCTGTTGGAGTATGTGATGAAGTTCAAAGAACGGCTGTCCACTGCTTTACAGCTGGCGAGAGAGAATTTAGGAGCTGCTCAGGAGAAGATGAAGACTTGGTATGATAAGAAGTCCAGGTTACACCACTTTCAGCCAGGAGATCAGGTTTTGATTCTGCTACCAGTTCATGGGCAACCTCTTCAAGCCAAGTTTAGTGGCCCTTATTTCGTGGAGAAGAAACTCAGTGATGTCAGCTATGTCATCGCCACACCAGATCGTAGAAAGAGCAAGCAACTATGTCACATCAACATGCTAAAGTTATATCACAGGCGGGACGAAAATAATCCAGTCTGCACTGTAGCTGTTCCACCCGAGTCTGCAAGTGAAGCTCTCCCATGCAGTATGAGCCTGAGTGATAGTTTGGGGAAGAATCCTGATATCATGAATGATCTCCAGACTAAGCTTTCTCATCTACCACCCAAGGAAAGGCAGGAGTTTTCGGTGTTACTGCAGGAGTACCCGCAAGTGTTCCGTGCTACTCCAGGAAGAACCACTGTGTTGATGCATGATGTCGATGTTGAAGACGCAAAGCCAATTAAATTGCCTCCTTACTGTGTGAACCCAGTGAAAGTTCCTCTCATCCAGAAGGAGCTTGGCTACCTGTTGGACCACAAGATGATTGAGCCCTGTCAGAGCGAGTGGAGTTCTCCTGTCACTCTAGTCCCTAAGCCAGGTGGGTCACAGAGGTTTTGCATCGACTACAGACGTGTTAATCAGATAACCAAAACAGACACTTACCCTCTCCCTCGTGTGGAAGATTGCATAGACAAGATCGGAAAGGCTAGGTACATAAGTAAGTTTGATTTGTTAAAGGGATACTGGCAAGTACCTATGACTGAACGTGCTAGGGAGATCTCATGTTTTGTAACACTAGGAAAGGCTTTTGCATGTTCTGTAATGCCGTATGGTATGAAGAATGCACCAGCCACATTTCAGAAGCTCATGAATGTTGTAACAGAGGGTTTGGCAGGGTGTGTTGTTTATATTGATGATGTATTAATCTTCAGTGACAACTGGAAAGATCACCTATGCCATGTCAGTAAATTTCTTGACCGTTTAGTTCATGCTAATCTTGTAGCTAATTTATCAAAGTGTGAGTTTGGTCAAGCTAAAGTTCAGTACCTTGGGTATGTAATTGGTGATGGACATGTTGCACCACCAGGAGCTAAGGTTCAGGTTATAAGTGATCTTCCCAGACCTAAAAGTAGGAAAGAGCTACAAAGATTTTTGGGAATGGTAGGTTATTACAGGAGATTTGTTCTTAACTTTTCTATTCTTGTATCACCACTTACAGACCTACTGAAAAAGGGAGTTTAATTTGTCTGGACCGATAACTGTGAATCCTCTTTCAACAAACTTAAAGCTATTCTATTAAGTCAGCCAGTGCTCGCTACTCCAAATTTTGCTAAGCCTTTTAAGATGGCTGTTGATGCAAGTGATACAGGAGCTGGGGCTGTTTTGCTGCAAGAGGATGATCAGAGTATTGAACATCCTGTATCTTATTACAGTAAGAAGTTCACTCCACCTCAAAAGAACTACTCAACTATTGAGAAAGAGCTTTTGGCCTTGATTTTGGGTTTACAGCATTTTACATTTTATTTGTGTTCTGGTTTTGACCCCATAGTCATTTATACCGATCATAACCCACTGAAATTCCTTAGTAAGTTTAAAGATAAAAATCAGAGATTGACAAGATGGAGTCTACTTCTTCAGGAGTATTCATTAGACATACAACATGTCAAGGGGAAAGAAAATGTTATTGCAGATTGCTTATCTAGACTTTAAACAGATTGTTTTAGAGTAATAAGAAATTTCCTTTGTAAATTTCTTTTTCTTTGTGGGGAGGTGTTACATAGCCTATGATTTCATCATCCTTTGTGTAATTTTAACGCACAGTATGCTGCATGTTTGATCACGAGCGTGTTCTGCCTCAGTCCCCCCCTTCTACCGTTATAGTAGAGTAAGTCGTTCTCTCTGTTGTCCAGAGCGGGATTGTCAACTCTATGTCCCCATGGCTTCATTTGCGCGTCCTTATTACAAGTTGTATCAAGCTCTCCTGGCTCCTATATAATGAGCTCAGTCTCTGCATCATTGCCACTTAGATCTGCTCCTCATTTTGTTCACATCTCTGTCCTCCCCTGTACAATTATTATTATTGTGAGTGCTCAAGAAATCTCCAAACATCTAGCAGCTGTGTGTAATTTGAGTATAACTGTTGCTGTATTTTTTCTTGTACTGTGTAGGATAAGGTTAATTCTTAGGCCTAGTGAGGTTTTGATTAATGTTGGGTTGTGTCAGTTATTTTTGATAATAGTTTGTATCTGTAATTATTTATCTGGCATTCACTGAGTATTATCTGGTATCTCATTTTATCAGGGCTGACTTAGATAAATTTACTCTTGCTAATTTCGTGTTAATAGAGGCTATTGCAGTTAACCATATATTTAACCTGTTTTTGCCATTACATTATCCTTATGAGTCCTGAATGTTTTGTTGTTAATTTAAGCATTAAACTTTAACTTGTAATTTTACCTAACTCTTTTGTTTTGAACCTGGAACTTTACGGGACAGTAGTGATTTTTAGCATTCTCACTGAAAGTGTACGTTATCTTTCTCTGTTCCATAACAATATATATATATATATATATATATATATATATATATATATATATATATATATATATATATATATATATATATATATATATATATATATATATATTCCCATCACAACCTTCTTTCTGATTGTCAGTATGGGTTCCGCCAAGGATGCTCCTCTGGTGACCTCCACACCTACCTTTCAGACTCCTGGTCACCCTGCTTTCGGGACTATGGCGAAATCTTTGCCATTGCATTTGACATCTCAAAGACTTTCGATCGAGTCTGGCATAAATCTTTACGGTTTCTATCCTTCTGTCTGTGTCTTCATCTCGAGCTACCTTTCTTGTCGTTCTATAGCTGCTGTTGTTGAAGGCCACCGTTCTTCTCCTAGAGCTCTCAATAGTGGTGTTCTTCAGGGCTCTGTCCTATCACCAACTCTCTTCTTTTTATTCATCAATGACCTTTTTAGCTGCACATCTAACCCTATCCACTCATATGCTGATGACTCCATCCTTCACCTTTCCATTCTCTTCCTGTGGTGTCCATCTTGGCAGTTACTTCAACTAACAAGGGATAAGGCTACGACACGCCTATTGTCTGACTTGGTTCATATGTCTGAATGGGATAAAAATAACCTTGTTGTTTTTAGTGCATCTAAAAATCAGTTCTTACATATATCAACCCGACAAAATCTTCCACAGGAGTACCCTCTAATTTTTAACAGTATCCAGCTCAATCCCGCATCATCTTTAAACATATTTGGGTTTCATTCTCAGGATTTATCTTGGAAAGAACATATTACTCATCTTGTAAAATCTGCTTGAAGGAGTTTGGGTGTGCTAAGCCGACTCCATACCTTCTTTACACATGCACAGTTTTTGACTTTACATGCGGGTTTTATTCGCTCCTGTGTAGAGAACAACTCTCATGTCTGGGGAGGCTCCCCACACACAGCTCTTCCCAATAGGGTGGAGTCAAAGGCTTTCGTCTCATTAACTCTCCTCTTCTGTCTCCCAATCGGACTGTTGCATCTTTATCACTTTTCATTCGCTACTTCAATGGCCACAACTCCTCTGACTGTCTGCCTGCATCCCTCCACCATAACGACGGGCACGTAGCACCGGTCTAGCAACAAACTTTCATCCCTTTTCTGTCCAACTCTCTTATGCAAGAGTTAACCGCTACTCCCAGCCCTTCATGTATGCAACAGGTCAGCTCTGGAACTGTCTTCCTCTGTCTGTTTTTCCTACTGCCTACGATCACCAGTCTTTCAAACGTAGTGTGTCCAAGCATCTCAATATGAATGGATCTTGAATTAGGCTCTCTGTTATCTTGTTTTTTTTTTTTCTTGTAGGAGGCAGTCTGCAGGCCCCTGGCCTTTGGCTCCTTCTTCCTAGCATAAGAAAAAGGCATAGAGGAGATTATTATACAAAGTGTCGAGGGGTGCGGGGAGACATTCCGAAGGAGGTAGAGGAGGCAGAGTGACTGTATGTTGACTGGAACAGGTTACACAACTGTGGAAAGTTATTGCTTCACGATACTATGCAACAAAGAATCTTTATTGTCTCAGCTTATGCTTACGTATCATGGTTTAACAGCATTTATGTTGTTTATTCATTTAGATGTATTTTTTATGAAAACTAGCCTGACAAGTTCACACACACACACACACACACACACACACACACACACACACACACCGCTCGCTGGTGCAGTGGTAACGTTCCCGCTTGCCAACTGGTGGACGGGAGTTCGCGCCTCGCTCAGGTTGCGAAAAGTTTCACTGACGAAGTGGGTGGTTACTGTCCCCTTGAGCAAGGGGACGGGTGTGTGCGTGTATGAAGGTCACAGCCTTGCCCTTAGATCGGACTATATGAGCTCTCAGCTCCCTTCCGGGAGGGTAAAAGCTGACCATCACGACCATCAAGTGATCCTGACCGACCCGGTGAATTACACACACACACACACACACACACACACACACACACACGCGCGTCAACCAAGAATATTGCTCTCTCCCCTTTTACCCGATCCTCAATCTCTCCGCCTTTTGGCCCCGCCCTCTGACCCTAGCCACTCCGACACTGTAAGGTAACAATTGTAACGCCTCCTGTTAACGAGGTCGGGTGTCTGGGCGATATCATTATTTATTTTGAAAACAGGTGTACATTAATTTTCTCTTCCTCTATTTTTCCTTCTTCTTTCTTTCCTTCTTATGTTGCTTATACTGTATTCCCTTTTGTTATTCCTTTTCTTGTCTCATCCAATGGTGATAAAAGACAGCAATAAACAAGGAAATTACAAAGGGCTGAATGAAAAGAGAGGATCACCCTAAACTCTCATCAGGCAATATCTGCACAGACACACGGTGAACTCTGGGTTTTATCTGAGGTAGGGATGGGTTATTTTTTCTCTCTCTCTCTCTCTCACTCTCTCTCTCTCTCTCTCTCAGTCCATATTGAGCCTTGCCAGAGTGCTGACGTCTCTGCCTGCCTCTCTGAGCCAGGCCTCATTTTGGAGCTTGAAGCTTTGAATGCGGGAACTTCAGGAAGGGCCTCCTTACCATTACCTCCCCCTGACGACCTCGGACCCTATCAAGGACACTCCGAGTGACCAGTCCTCAACCAGTCCATGAAACACACCATCACGTCCCTCAGTTCCACGAGCTGTTCCCAATGTTACATTTAGTTCCTCCATTGCCTTCTCCTCCATCATTGTCACCCTCAGTCCTTATACCTCCCCATTCTTCCTCTGCACCTGCTTCGTCTGCCTCTCACCCCGCTCGATCCAAGTCCACCTGCACTTTTTTTTCCTCTCACCCCTGCCCTTCTATTCTTTCAAAACCTCGATTTTTTTGTTTCTCATCGACCCTTTTTGACATGCAGACCTGGACTAAGTATTTCACCATTCCACCTCAGGCCCACCTTTCCTCAGACGATTTAAAGTTCCATCTACTTCTGCTTGTGTAGGAAGGGATGTGACATTCCATTCCCTGCATGATGTCTCGTATTTTTCCCGCTCAGAATAGAGCCCAGGCGATGCTATGCTTTCTCTGTTCGATACTACCAGCGCTCCCACTCCGAATTCCAAAAATTTTGTGTCTCAGTTCTATTACTGGTACCACTGCAGTCCCTTCATATATTCAGTTGAGTGACAGGGAGTTTTCTGACTACCACATATTCAGGTTGCCCTACAGGAGTTGGGTTATGATGTGCTATCTCTTCATTGCTACAGAATTCCACCACATGGAAATCGAACACGTCCTATTAATATTGAAAGATCACGTTCGATTCACGGTCTCTTCCCTATCATGTAATTATCAGTGATATGAAACTCCCTGTGAGAGAATTTATTGATCCTCCTCGCCAGTGCCGATCCTGTTGGCGCTATGGTCATCCCAGTAAATGATGTCATTCAGTGGCTACTTGCCCTAGATGTGCTCAGCCCAGTCATACTGAAGTAGACTGCTCTGCTGTTGCATTCTGTTATCCTAATTGCCATGCTATTTACCCAGCTTACGTCTGTTCATGTCCACCATCATGCTTAAGAGTGAAGTCGCTCGTATTCGTGCTCATGAACTGATGTCACTTATGGAAACACATCATATTGTTCATAGCATGGGTTTTGATGACTGTTCCTCATATGCAGGCCACATCCGTTGGTTAGTCAGGGCTTCTTCTACATCCCTGGCAGCTCCTGCTCCAAGTACTCCTTCCCATCCACCTGCATCATCAACTTTCTCCATCCCCACAGCTTTGTTACCGATTCCTTCCCATGGTGCCCAATCTTGTCCAGCTTCTACCTTTCCCCATCAATCTCTCGATGGCCAACTGCCACAGGACGCCCAACAAGGTCATGTTCAGCCTGCTGCATCCCAGTCGGCCCTTGTCTGTATCCCGTCATCAGTCTAGCCTTCGTCATCGCGTTCCTCCTTCCCTTTCTTCTTGCACCAACAATTGCCCTCTTGGCCATTGTCTCGGTGCAATTCCCGTCCCTCATTCCCAATCTACCTCCTCCTCCTCCTCCTCTTCATCCTCTGTCTCTCAACAGCGGTCCCTGCCCATCAACATCTCCCTCTCCTAGTAGTGTGAAACAACAGTGTTCATCACCAACATGTGGCTCTTGACCTGCTAAGTCTAGCATGGGTGTGTCCCTCTCCCTGCGTCTGGTTTCTTGGGGGAGCCTTTACAAAATGTGCTACCATCCGCAGAGGTGCATCCAGTCCCGGATTCTCTTCCACCTACTCCTGTTCTCTCTCCCCCTGGTCTGTCAATAACTCCCTCCTCTCCCCATCTATTATTCCTAGCAATGTCCCTCCCTCAATTTTACCTTCTTCCAGTTTTGTTCCTTCTCTCGTCTCTGCCTGTCATGTGTCGTTGTAGTTGTTGCTTTCCATTCAGTGTAAATCATACTTATAATTTCTTATTTTTTGATACCATGGCTTTCCTTGAGTGGAACATTCTAAGTTTTCATTTGAATTGCATCGACCTTCGATGTCTACTTGCCCAGTACTGTACTTAGGTTGTGTGCCTTCATGAGACCAGCGTCTCTGCTCCCCCTGCTCCAATTCCAGGTTATATTTTTGTTTGTATGCCTACTTCAGTTTCGGAATAATCTATCCTCGTCCACTCGGCAGTCCCTTATGAATTTACATCTTCGTCACTTAAGTGTACTGTGGTGAGGGTTTTTCTCCATTGTTCGATTACTGTAATTTCCCTCTACTTGTCACCTTCCATCCCTATAGATTTCTCTGAGCTTTCCCGCATTTTGTCTCTTTTTCCTCAGCCCATGATGTTATTGGGTGATTTTCATTGCACGAACCCCTTATGGGGAGACAGTATCATTTCTACTAGAGGCCATTTGCTCTATTTTGTTTTCTCTCTAACCAAGATCTACATATTTTAACCCGCCCCGTCCCGGCCACTTTTTGACCACTGGTACCCCCCAATCCCGACCATTTTTCGACCCTTTTTTTTTTTGCTAAAACTTTCGCTTTTGGTGAGAAACATCGAAAATTCATAGAGAAATCGCTCACCTGAGGTTTAAAATACTCATTACAGGTAGGAGAGCCTTCTTACCTTACTGGGTTTTCTATCAGGCTGGCACCAAAGAAAACGAGTTCTATGGGAGGATAACTATTTCACACCACTCATAAACGGTATTTATTTAATTACTGTTACGAATTTATATGTAGTACAAGAGTATATTGGTTTTCAAGCAGTAATATAGGCATTATAAGCATTGTTTCACTCACTAATACCTGACCTTTTTTTGCCACATTACCTGATCATCATTTCTAACTGTTTCTTCCTCTAATGCTATGTAAAGTTTGTCCTCCACATTGTCATTGATTGGGGAATCACTCTGGCCCTGAATTTCGTACCGTGGCATGACATGGCTATACTGGCCAGGTCACTTATAACAGGTGAATTGCTGAGAAAAGGGCATGCAGGGGGTGGAGGAGGTCATGCTGGGTAAGGCATTGTCTCTGCCTGGCATCTTGTTGAGGAAGGTGTCCCGTGTATACGTACCAAAAATGACTCGCGAAAATTGAAAATTGTGGAAATTATGAACCTTGCAATTGCAGGACGTTGAAGTACGTCCTCGGGATTAGCTGTGACAAAACGTGAGGACGTGGAAGTACGTCCTCGGGACGGCGCAGGTTAAATTCTGATTGCTTTACAGATCATGATTCTCGCACTCATTCATATTCCTGTATAGATCACTCTCTTTGTTCACCATCTCTGTCTCTAGATTTTAACCCGAGGCATCCCAACGACATATGGATACATCACCACGTTTTGTCATGGTGATACACAACAACGTATCCATACGTTTTGCAATTGTAAGGTCTGTCATTTGCACGTTTTTCAAGTTTCACTGGTGATTTTTGGTAGGCATATGTGGGAGACCTTTCTCTACCCAATGCCAGGTGGGGATATGCCTGGCCCCACCTGACCCTCCTCCCTCCGGCACGCCATTTTCCCCGCAACTCACCGGTTAGCAGTGACCTGGCCAGTAAAGACATGTCGCACCACATTCTCTTCAATGACGAAATTCAAGGAGAAAGTGGTTCCTGAGGTGGAGGACAAAGGAAAAAATAAGCCAGAGGAAGAAACAAGTAGAAGTGATGAGGCGTTAATGTAAAAGAAGGTGCCATATGTTGATGTTTTTGGTGAGTGAACAATCCTTATATCACCTATATTCTTGTCTGAAAACTAATATACTCTTGTACTACATATAAATTTGTAACAAATAAATAAATATCTAACCAGTTATGAATGGTTTGGAATAGCTACCCCTCCCGGAGAAAACGTTTTCTCTCAAGCCTGGCCTGAGAGAACACGGTAACAAAGTAAAGGTACTCTTACTTCTACTGTACTCCTAAACTCAACTGAGCACTTTCTCTCTGAATTTTCGAATTTTCTCATAAAAAAGTGGAGGTTTTAGCCAAAGAAAACTTTTCAAAAATCTGCCGGGATTCGGGGGTGAGTGGTGAATAATCTGCCGAGTCGCGGCGGGTTAATTGGTATTTACTAGATGATTATTTCCTAAATGATCATTTCCCCACTTTTCTCACTACTGCATCCTATTCGCCTGTTCTCCATCCTCCCCATTGGTGTTTTGAATGTGCCAAGTGGGAGGTGATCGCGTGTTTTTAAAATCCCTTTTTAGGTCCCTCTACCATTTGTAGTGTTGATGATATGGTTTCTTATTTTATGGACTTTGTGCTGGCCACCTCAGTGGAGTCCATTCGCCAGACTATTCACTCCATTGCATCCTAATGTGTCCTTTGGTGATCCAGTGATTGTGCTAGAGTCCTTTGGGTCAAATGGGCTCGATGGAGGACCTACCATTAGAGGATTGATACTCAGGCCACATTCTTTGAGTTTGAAAGGGCCAGTTTCATTTTGCACAGGACAGTTAGAGCTGCCTGAATGTCTAGTTGGTCATCTTATATGTCCCCCAGGACATCTTCTATGCCAGTTTATGTCCTATGAAAACGTATTCACAGAATTGCTGGGAAATACTCTCCTCCTCCAGCCCCAGTACTTTGTGTCCATGGTGCATCTGTTGCAGATCCTGCTAGGGTAGCTGATATTCTTGGGGGCCATTTTGGTGTGATTAGCAAAGGATTCTATCTCTCTCAGGAGTTCCACCAATATAAGCAAGAAGCTGACCATACTTCTGTGGATTTTGCTTTGTCATCCATTGAGTCAAATAATGCTTCTTCTTCTATGTCCAAATTTCTTTCTGGGATCCAGGCTTATGGTAACAGTTGTGAGGGCCCTAATGGTGTTAATTACCAGATGACAAAACACCTTCCTCGATCAGTGTTGTTTTTCCTCTTATTGCTTTATGACAGGATCTGGACAGAGGGTGTGTTCCCTACTGTGTGGAGGAAGATATATTTGTTTCCCTTCTTAAAAACTGGAAAGCTTGGTCATTCTCCCCAGGATGATAGACCAATTGCCCTTGTCCGTTGCATTGGTAAGCTCATGGAATGGATGGTTTATAATCATTTGGTGTGGTTTTCATAAGGGGAGCAGTACTCTGGATCCCTTGGTGAAGCTGGACCCTCATAGTCATCAGGCTTTCTGTCACAAGCAGTCAGTTCTTGCAGTGTTTAATTTGATCTTTGGAAAGCCTATGACACTACGTGGAAGTACAACATTCTTCATACTCTAGTTAGTTTGGGGATGTATGGTAATTTGGGTGCCTTTCTGGATAATTTTTTAAGAAATCGAAGTTTTCATGCACATGTTTGCAGTAATTTATTGGACTTCCATAGGTGGAGAGCATCCCACAGGGGTGTGTTCTGAGTATGCCTTTCCTCTTAGCGATGAAGCATATTGGCTCTTCTCTCCCATCAGGGATTCATGCCCCCTAATATATTGATGACTTTGCAGTTTATCTAGCTAATGCTGATGCATCTCATCTCCGTCGTCATATGCGTCGGTGATAACTGCTGTGTCCGCTCGGGCAACTTCTTATGGATTTCGTTTTTCACCATCTAAATCTCGTGCCATGATGTTTTCTAGATGGCATACTATTCCACAGCCACCTCTTTATCTTATGGTACCCTTGTTACATACCATGCTACTACTACATTCTATGGTCTGCTTTTTGACTCTCGGTTGACTTGGTCTTCACATTTTGCTATCCTAAGGACGTCTGTTATTCAGAGGCTTTAACTTCTACGAACCTTGAGTCATCTCACCTTAGGCTCTGATCATTCTCTTCTTAGTTTACATGTTACTATATTTCTCTCTGTTCTTGATTATGGTTGTACACTTTATTCAGTTTATTCCTCTGCATTCCCCGTCTAGCTTATAAGTTGGATGCTGTACATCACGAGGGGCTTTGTCTTGCTTTAGGAGCATTCTATGCCACTCCAGTTGAGAGCATGCATACTAAATCTGTCACATCGTCGTGATGAATTGACCCTTCATTATTATTACAGGCTTCATAAACATTCCTCGTCTGGTGTCCCTCCTAGATCCCTTCCATGATTTCCATCCTTAGCTCCTGCATATCAGCAGTATTTTTTTTCTAATAGGGTAGCTAGTTTGTCCCACTCAATGTCTCTTCCTTTTCCTCAGGTACTTCCAACCCTTCCTTGTGCGTTCCCCTCATGGCTTATCCCCCTCCCCCATATCTGTTCATCTGTACTTCCTGCCACTAAGTCCTCCACTTTCCCATACATTCTTTGATCCCGCTTCTCTAACCATATATCTTGTCACTCATCGGCTGCTTCCATCTATACCGATGGCTCAGACTCCTCCACTGGCACTGGTTCTGCTATTTTATTTCCCGACAGTTCATGGCAGTCACGTCTACTTGATGCCGCCAATGTCTTCACTGCAGAATTGTATGTACACGGCATTGCCGGGCCATAAAGGCAAACACTCTAATCCTATTTGTTCTAGTTCAGTCTTTCTTTCTACTCCAGATAGACCATGTACCTCTTATGCTTTTGACGAGGGACTATAAGAGGTCCTAGTAGAGCAGCCAAGAACCAAAACTGTGACTTTTACCTGCATGGAATGTTAATAGCAGGCAACCATCAGTCATAGGTCAGACAGAACTACTAGGGTGGATGCCACTAAAAATTATGATCTTAAAGGTCATTTCAGGGTCATTTTGTGGTCCAAAACGGTCAAATTTCAAAGTCATCCAAATGTAGTCATGTAATATATCAAAAGAAAGGTATGGAAGAGACAAACCGTTTGGTACCATTTTTAGGTCAGAATATTGATCTCAGAAGTAGGTCATGTAGGTCAAAGTCCACCCTAGTATTTCTGTCTGACCTACGGCTGATTGATTTAGCATGGGTGCCTGTTGTTAACATTCCTTGCAGGTAAAAGTTTTTTGAAGTCTTTTTGCTTCTTGGCTGGTCTAATTTTGAACAAAATTTTAATGTATATGCAATATGTATTTAAAAGAAACAGTGTTCAGTCTGATGGATTACAACAGTCAAAAGAATCGCAATTTGTACATTTCAGATTGTTTTTGAAGCAAGTGCATTTAACAGTCTCGCACTTCGTTTTTCTGGAGCAGGTCACAAGTTCGAGGCAGGACAATGGTATAGGAGGTAGCCTGGTCCATTGAGGTTTGAAACAACCTGACTCCTTCTTCCATCCATCTGGGGGCAATGTCACAACTCTAGTTTCCATCTCTGCCTGAAGCCAAATCTTGGCCTGGTAGTTGGTGCATGAAGCTCCAAAGCATCATGTGTTGGAGGAAGCAGTTCCAGGCCTGTCTTGGCCTTGCTGAAGATGTACAATCTTGCACTGTCAACTCTTTGCAGCCCTGAACTTCCATAGAGGTTGCAAACAAACTGTTCAACTGGTCCAAGCCCACCATCACGGCCAGTCCCTTCCACGAGTCGTGCGTTTTTCAAAAATGTTTTCCAGCAAGTCTTTTTTCCCTATCTACTGAATGAATAGGTTGTGTCGCAACCTGTGAGTGCGTGGAAACTCAAGAGGTTATTCTTCACTGCATCAGGAACATTTTTTGCTACTTGATGAATGGGAATGCACTTCTGCTTCTTTGCAGTCCCAGAGATCATCCAGACTTCACTTGTTTTAGGGGCAGTGAAGTGCAAAAGGAGATGCATGACATCAGCCTCTCTGCACATCACAAGAATTCGTTGATAGCCCATATCCACTGCTTCAGAGGCATGATGAATCAACCTTGTGTCAGCTTCCTCATGATTCCCATTAAGTCTGAGGATCATCTCTGGATCTCCTGGTTGATTTTGCCCCGGTGTGGTCCATGAATCCACCTCCAGTTACCATCTCGTATTCTTCTAGAAGATCTTTGGATTTCTGGATGATCATTTCAGAGAGGAAATGTGCCAGGTCTGCCTTGTTTTCATCCACAGAAACAAATTGGCTCCAAACCTATGGCAGTGGATCTTCTGGTCCATCCATCAGCTTTCGAATAGGCTTCTCGTTCACTCATTTTGTTCTGGTACCAGATTTAACTGAATCCCCACCCAGATAGCGATCAAACCCAATATCAACTCGTGTCGTGTTATCTCCAAAATAACGTGTCACTGAGCGAATAAAAGCAGCAGCATAGTCTCCAAATGTCTGACATCCATGAGGCTTTCCCATAGCTTGGATGAGTGCCTGACCATCAGTGAGAAAACAAGTCCTCATGTTAGATTCTGGAAGTTCTGAAGCAGTTTCAGTTTTGTTCAGCAAAGCACTGATCAGTTCTGCTTTATTTCTTGAATTCATCTATTCTTTAGTGTTTGCCAAGGAGAGTGGGATGGGTGACAGTTCGTGTTTTAGGATATTTGCCATTTCCACCATTCTACCTGCAGTCACCGCATTCAAAAGACATTAAAGCAATTTTCGATCTGCTTTAATAGTCTTTTGGACATTTTGTTTACTTGAGACAGTTGCTCTGTAGATATTTGCAAATGTTTTGGACTCATGCTAAATCAGCCAGTCATAGGTCAGACAGAAATGTGATGTTCGTGATATGTGTGCACGTCAATCTACACTACATCACACTGGTCGACACACCACATAAATAGAAATATGGTAAAAAGACACCTTTCTTGACCTCAATGTATATCACTCTCCCTCAGATCAAACATGCTAATCCTCCGCCATCATTGTCGATCACTCATCATTGCGAAATCTGGAATCCACCGATCCAGAATCATCGATACCAAACGATCCTGAATCATTGATACTGAACACCAACTATAGTCGTGGCATACGACTCTGAGGTTGTCATTATCGTACCCTGGCAACCTACATGTCAATAGCGCGTCCGATTTCGTATCATATTACACACGAATCATATTATTATACATGAATACATTTTACACGAGCATTATTATACATGAACATAATATAAACAAATCACAGGCGTATCATATTATACACGAAATCGGAAGCACCGTTGACAGGTAGGTTGCCAGTATACGATAATTACAACCTCAGAGTAGTGCGCCGCGACTATAGTATCGACATGAGTAAAGAGCCTCTACATGCTACAGAAATACTAAGGTGGGCTTGTGACCTACATGACTTACTTCTGAGATCAATATTCTGACCTAAAACTAGTACCAAACTGTTTGTCTCTTTCATTCCTTTCATTTGATATATTACATGACTATATTTCGGTGACTTTGAAATCTGACTTTTTAGGGCTACAAAATGACATTGAAATGATCTTTAAGGTCAAAATTTTTAGTTGCATCCACCCTAGTATTTCTATCTGACCCCTGACTGATTGATTTAGCATGAGTGCTGGCTATTAACATTCCATGCAGGTAAAAGTTTTTTTGTTTTTTGTTTTTTTTTGTTAAGTGTTCTAGTCTCTTGGCTGGTCTAGTACTTTCTATTTTAGCTTTCGCAGACTAACACACAGCATTTATGCACACTTGTTTACTATTACCAGTGACCTCAAATAACCTCCGACCAGTGACCTCAAACGACCCTGGAGGTCAACCTCACATAGCCTGTGTCCGAACTAGAGGTCATGTGAGTCTCCGTACCAAAAATTGGGCTGCTGGGTTCAGTCATTCGAGCGTGTATTACCTATGACCTCAAATGACCTCAGAGGTCAACTTCACATAGTCTTTGTCCGAACTTGAGGACAAGTGAGTCTCCATGCCAAAAATTGGGCCGTAGGGATACCCGGCGTTGCCCGTGCCAAAAACGTGAACGCTCAACCTGTGACCTAAGATGACTTAGATCTGAATTTTGACAAGAAAACCATCCTTGTGTCGTCCTGATTCAGAATATATATGGGTCTGGGGGCTCTGGCCCTTAGTTTGGGCGTGACTGAAGGACAAACAAACAAACAAACAACGTCGCTCTTATATATATATAGTATATATATATATATATATATATATATATATATATATATATATATATATATATATATATATATATATATATATATAACACACACACACACACATATATATATATATATATATATATATATATATATATATATATATATATATATATATATATATATATATATATGTATTGTTATGGGAGTGTATATTACGGTACACTCTTAACCCTTAATCACCAAAAGGGATAAGATAAAGCTTGCAAGAAAACTAACTTAACTTTACTGTACATTATAACATACACAACCAAAGAAGAAAGAAAAGGTTCGTTTTACAAAAGCGAGGATTCATATAGGCCTCAGAAAACAAATATAAAACAAGCTATTTCTTACCTAACCAGAATACACACAGTGCAGGCTAAGTACTCACAAAACTCGAGGAAACGTGGAGACTTCGAAGGTTAAGTCCAGATATAATTCACACATTAGTGTAAATGGAGGAGTGAACCAAAACTGGGAAATTGTGCACAAACAGTGTGTTTTGTAATCAAAGTCACGTATTGAGCAATGTTGAGGAAAACTGCCACACAATGTGACAAAAGTGTACCGTGACAGTAAATGTGACAAAATGTGTACAAAAATGTGTGTACAAAAAAATGAAACAAAGTGTGTGTCTGTACAAAAAAAGACAAAATGTGTGTACAGGGATGTGTGTACAAAATGAGACATAATTTGTCTCTTCACATTTTCCTTGACCTTATGAAGCAGACTTACTCCACCTTTCTCAGCTAATTAACCATTAGGCTATCTTAAAAATAATCTCCGTCCATACAGAAACAACAGAGGCGCCTGTTACCAATGAGGGCCTCCTACACTCCACACAGAACCAATTGCGTGCCATCAAGAACGTGACGAAGCGCCATTTAGGCTTCTAATTGGCAAACATCCCTACTTTGCTCCTCCCACATTATGTCACACCCAGTATTTCAATAACAAGAGGGATTTTCCGCGTAATTTGTGAGAAAAACATCTGGTGTGTTATCAGTCCAGAAGGCAAAGTTGACCACTGGGTATATACCTGGGGACTAGGGTTACCCTTTACAGGCAGCAACACGGCTCACTTCTCTCCTTTCATTAGCATCTTATCTTCTACTTCACCCATTCGCTACTGGGATAACTTCGCCAGTAACACCTCCCTTCCTGAGAGAAGAAATTTCCCAAGGGGAAATTTCTGGATACTGTACAATCTAAGTTCTGGACAGGTAATATGCTAAAACATTACTAACACCTTTTACATGTCTTACATCGAGGGAGTATTCCTGCAAAAATAGGGCTCAGCGGGTCAATCTATGATTTTTGTCCTTAAATCGGGACAAAAATGTCAGAGGTCTGTGATCAGTTTACACTACAACATCACATGACCGTGGACCAGTATACACAGAGAAGCGTTTAAGAGCAAGTATGAGTACAAGGAGTTCTTTCTCAATACTTGAATAATTTCTCTGGACTTGATTGAACTTTTTGCTAAAATAGCACAGAGACATCTCAAAGCCTTGCTCATTATCATATATATATATATATATATATATATATATATATATATATACGGTAATGAGCCCCTAGGCCACTGGCATCAACAGCTAATTTAAAGGGTTTATAAAAATTGTGAGCTTGAAGTACTGGGTGACTTGACAGGATGGCTTTGACTTTAGAATAGGCTTCCTCACATTCTGGCTTTCACTCATACTTGACTCCTTTTTTTTTTTTTTTTAATCAGTGAGGAGAGCTACAAGATCAGAGAAGTTCAGGACAAAACGTCTGTACCCTACCATACCCAAGAATCGTTGCAACTCTCTTAGTTTTGGGTTGTGGGGAATTGACAATGGTCTGAACTTAAACATCAGGTGGACTCACTTGGCCTAAACTGACCACATAACCTAGGTACTGCACTCGAGCCCTAACAAATTCACATTTAGTTAAATTAAGCACTAAATTAGCAGAGGACAATCTCTGCAGCAAGGCATCTAGTTGGCTCAAGTGTTCTTCCCAGGTGTCACTAAAAATAACATCATCATCAATATCAGTAACACAAGCATCCAGTTCCTTGGTAAGATCATTCATCAGCTTTTGGAAGGTGGCAGGAGCATTCTTCATACCATAGGGCGGTGGTTCCCAACCTGGGGGACGTTTGAGATTGCTAGGGAGGGCGTGGGGTAATTAAAGTTCAGTATAGGGCTAGGCTATTCAAATGCATAGGGTATTCCTAAAGATATGTATGAATAAGAAACTTTGATAGAAAAACTTCACTACCGTCATTCCAAGCAACCACATAACAGTGTTGCCATTAAACCATCAATTTGTTTAAATTTAATCCTTGCATGCAGAGGTGTTAATTTCGCGCTTTTTTACGGTATCTAGCGGCATAGCGCACCCTGAAAATTTCTAGATCTAGCTAATGCAGTGTGTTTCTATTCTAGGTGCCGCAATTTACTAATGGTGTTTCTCATTATCTACCCTCATGACAATATTGCAATCCGTCGATTGTTGAAGAGTAGCTAATGGTGTTTGCTATTTTTTAGCCTAGTCTAGCGGATTCATAAATTCGATGACAACACTGGTCCAGTCTCGAATCCGTTATGATTGCGTGATCGTGGGTGGCTCTCTCAGACAGTTGGAAACTGATGATCGAAGTGGATGGGCAGTAGGCATTTCTCTCTCAGCTTAAGTTTGTAACTTTGTTTGTAATATGCTTGGGTCTACTTATTTACTTCTTACGTTACGAGTATATGTAAATGTGATTTTTTAAATACAATCATGACGGGTGAATTTGTAATATATTTCGTGTAGGTAAGTCTTATACACATTATTAGAGACACACTCGTCATGATTGCAGGTAAACACATTCACATTTGCATATACTCGTAACGTAATAAGTAAATAAGTAGACCCAAGCATATTACAAACCACGTTACAAACGTAAGCTGTGAGAGAAATGTATGTATAATAATATTTTCGTTTCAGATTTGAAGTACCTTTTTCATGTCTCATTCAAAGAAAAGGAAATACTGCGAGAACTACATTAAGCACGGATTTACATCAATCACCAAAGGAAGTGAAGAAGTACCCCAGCGTGTTTTGTGCTACAAAACACTTAGTAATGATGCTATGCGTCCTAATTTAACCGACTTGAAAGACATTTAGCAGGAAACCATCCCGAGGCAGTTCATAAATCCAAAGACTACTTCATTGCAAAGAAAGAATCGTTGAAGAAAGTGAGATTGGACAGTAGTGGTTCTTTTCATCAACAGTCAGCAAATATTGTGATAGCATCTTATGAACTGCACTCATAACTGCTAAGGAAAAGAAACCTTACAGTATTGGCGAAACCCTTGTGAAGCCTTATATGGTGCGTGGCGTAGAGTTAGTTCCGGGCAAGAAGTAACAAGATTTCTAAGATCTTCATCTCAGATAATACATTGAAAACACGAATTGATGAAATGGGTCAAGATATACGGGAGCAAGTGGTTGAGAAGATACGTTTGTCCCCAATGTTTGCGATTCAGTGTGATGAGACAACGGATGTGGCACATTATTCTCAACTATTGGTTTATGCTCGTTACATATCAGAATCAGATGATGCAGTGGAAGAAGAAATGCTGTTCTGTAGACCATTAGAAACTACTATAACAACTGATGATGTTCTTGCGGCAGTGTCCAGTTTTTTTTTACAAAAATAACCTGTCTTGGGGAAAATTATTTGGTGTTTGTACTGATGGGGCACCAGCCATGCTTGGTTCCCGCTCTGGTTTTATCACCAAGGTCAAGCAGAAAAACCCTTTGATTGTTGGAACCCACTGTGTTATTCACCGTGAAGCATTGGCTGCAAAAACTCTCCCAGCAGCTTTGCAGAGCACTTTAACTGCCGTTATCAAGGTGATGAACTATATTAAGAACAGTGCATTGAACACCCACCTATTTACACAGCTTTGTCATGACATGGGAGCAGATCATCAGAATTTGCCAATGTCAGCTGGCTGTCAAAAGAAAATATGCTGGCTCGTGTTTACGAACTACGGAATGAAGTGAAGCTGTTCCTTGAAAAACAAAAGAAATTTGATCTCATGAATCTCTTCATTTCGGACAGTTTCCAGACAACACTTGCTTACTTGGTGGACAATTTTGAAGCACTGAACTCTGTCAACCGAAAACTTCAAGGTGGGAATAAGAATATCATGAACAGTTATGATAATATTCGAGCCTTCATTGCCAAATTACAGCTGTGGAAGCGTCGAGTCCAGAGTGAAAATTTAGCATCCTTTCCACAACTTGACGAAGCACTGAAAGAGGAGAAAATAACTGAAGATCTCCAAGCTAACATTATCAGCCATATTTCTACTTTGGAAGGAGAATTCACCCGTTATTATTCAGACATTCATGAGAAAAGTACTGAATGGAACTTTATCCGAAATCCATTCATCACCAATGTGGAGGATGTTCCTGAAGCTTTGCAAGAGGAGTTCCTGGATATGAAACTCAGTAAGCATGCTCATGATAATTTTGGAACTCAACCTTTGGATACATTTTGGATAAAGTATTTTCCAGTGTACCCACAACTCGCACACTATGCACTGAGAGTAATTGTACCTTTTCCTTCCACATACCTTTGTGAGGCTGGATTTTCAACACTTGTTTCTGTGAAAACAAAAAGTAGAAATAGGATTACTGTTGAAAATGACATGCAGTGTACTCTATCTAAAACTGCTCCAAGAACCAAGTTGCTTGTACAGAAAAAACAATGCCAACCTTCTCACTAATGTTCACTTTCCAAGTGTTCAGCAGCTTAACAAGTCAATGATTTCAACTGTGCATCCAGATTAAATTTTTTTGTTTATTCATAGAAATAAGAAATAATATACGTATAAGGTTTTGCATCCAGGTTAAATGTTGTTTGTTTGTTTGTTCGTTTTTTCTGAGGAATAAATTTCTATGAACATCTGAGTTTTGTTTTCCTTATTAATCCTACAATTATCTGTAGCATCTTAAGCATCCGTATGGAATGGATATAAACATCGTTATTTAGGCATCAGAGGGGTAGGGGGGGGCGTCATGAATACATGTCTGACCAAAGGGGTGCATAGTGCTAAAAAGGTTGGGAACCCCTGCCATAGGGCATGACCTTACATTTGTACTGTAAGTCTTGCCACTGACCACAAAACGGGAAATTTCTTGGGCCATTTCTGTGAGTGGGACTTGCCATTATCCCTTCATCAAATCTAATTTTGTGATAAACTTAGCACTGCCTATCGTATCCACACAATCATCTACTCTAGGAAGTGGGTAAGTATCGGTCTTGGTAAGGGAGTTGACTTTACGATAATACAAAAGCGATGTGACCCATCGGGTTTTGGAACCACTATGACCGGGGAGCACCACTCACTTTGACAGGACTCGATTAACCTCTGTTGCAACATGTAGTTCTGTTCCTCTTGAATGATGGTCTGCTTCTGAGGACTAGCCCGGTAGAGGGACCGTTTTACAGGGCTGGCACCTCCAACGTCCAAGTCATGCTGTGCCACTTCTGTCCGTCCTGGGGTGTCCCGGAAAACATCAGGGAACCTCCTGAGAAGGGCAACAAGCTCGGCACACTGCTCTGGAGTCAAGTGGGGGAGTTTATCAGTCAGTGTACTCCAAGCTTCCTGATTTTCTCTCCAACTGGTCGTCTGGTCCAAAGTCAAAGGGCAGCCCTCGTCCTCCGCCAACTTGACAGCCGACACAACGCATGCAGCACTAGGGGGGTCCGCAAACTCGACAGCTGACACCACGCATGCAGCACTAGGGGGGTCCACGTCTCGCCTGTGGTATTCCTTCAACATATTTACATGGCACAAACATCGTTCCTTCCTCCGGTATGGGGTTAAAATGACATAATTAACTTCATCTTCCCTCTTTTCCACTATATAAGGGCCTGCAAAACTTGCCTGCAGAGGCTGACCATGAATGGAAAGCAAGACAAGAACTTGATTGCCTGGGTGAAACAATCTGTGCCTGACATTCTTAGCGTGGCCATACTATCTCTTCATCTTCTCCTGAGATGACTCCAAGTGTGCCTTGGCTACTTCCATACTATAGGCCAATCTTTCTTTGAATTTTGACACATAGTCTAGCATGTTAATTTGATCATCATCCTTGACCCATTGTTCTTTGAGGAGTTTAAGAGGACCTCTTACTTCATGGTCAAAGATTAACTGAAATGGGGAGTAGCCCAAGGACTCGCTCGGCGCCTCTTTGGTTGCAAAAAGTAGGAAAGGCAAACATTTATCCCATTCCTTTTCATTAACACATGGTTTTCTGAGCATACTCTTCAAAGTTTGGTGATACCTGTCTAATGCACCCTGACTCTGAGGATGATATGCTGAGGAAGTGATCTGTGAGATTCCTAACTCCTTAAGGGTTTGTCTGAACAGTAACACATTGTTTGGCCTTAAATAATAACACTCTGTCAGTTCACACTCACATTCATCTTCCCTAACTGCTGAGTCAATTAATGTGGCAATCTCTGGATCAGATCTTTGCATATCAGCTAACTTTGCACTTGCATCAGTCTGGGGAGAATCATCAACCTCTGAGTCATTTAACTGGGCAAAAAAGGTATCACCAAGCCCAATATCATCATCGGCATTGTCAGTGCCATTACTGTCAACATTCTCATGGCTAGCTTTGCCGTCATAGGTCTAGTTACAGCACATGCGGGAAACAATTTAGCATCCAACTCTTTAGTCCTATCCTCACTCAGGGGAGTTTTTGACACGCAGGGAACAACACTCACCTGTCCTCCCGCCAAGTCATTACCCAAAAAGAAAATGACCCTTTGTACAGGAAGCTGGTCAACAACACCTACACGCACTGAACCAGTAACTAACTCTGACTGGAGCTTCACCTCAACTAGGGGAACAGATACAAACTCAGCTATACCCTTTAACAAGACACATTCATTAGGGTCAGCTACATCAACAATCCTCCTCAACAATAGTGACTGTGAGGCTCCCGTGTCTCTTAGATTAGTGACTTCCTTACCACCTTTTCCATCAAGCGAATCTAACCCCTTAGAAATAAAGTTAGCAAATAAATGACCTGGGGAAGAGTCACTTTGTGTACTGCTTGGGGGAGGACACTCTGACGGGGTCTTATTACCACTCTCACATGAACCTGACAGCTGCACTGCTCCAGTCTTACTAGTGTCTAACAATGGGTCTACAGGAGTCAGTCTATCAGTCACTAACAGCTCCACTCTGGCCTTATCAACATTATGCACCGGCTGGGGTTGTGTCTGACTACCGCTAAAAATATCTGTGGGTGGCTACTCTCTGTTAGTGTCAAAAGATCCCCAAGAGTTTACCAAAAAAACAGGTTTTACAGAGGAACTTTTCCCTCGTTTTTTCCAGCACCAATCCTCCAAGTGCCCCGTTTTCTGGCAATACTAGCAAAACCTGACACTTTTTCTTGACCCTCTGGCAACATTGTCCTCACTGTCACGGGGTTTATATAATATCACGGGTTTTTTTAAAATATAAATGCTATGTATTATTTAATTGATATTAATATTCAATAATATTGAAGAGCAGAGACAATGATTGTCTTGCTACATCAAGCAATGATTACTTTACGCTGGCTTGTGCACGATTCTCTAAGAACGAGAATTTATAAACTCTCTCAACAGTACACAGCAGAGACTAATTACTCACAAATGCTGAATTAGTACTGTTAGCCTCTGGAGAAAGTTACTTCACCCCTGACAATAAATAACTAATACTAATAATAATAATCAGGTTCTTGCTGATGCTTTAACTCCTAGGTGGCACAACGGATTTTAAGTTAATACAGCAAGACTGGTCTAAGTACCAGTTATGAATAGCAAAACATCTATGCAAGCTAGGAGCTATGTGGGAAATAAGCTTAATTTGGAGAAATGAAACAAGAGTTTACTTTACATTAAGCTCAATAAAAAGAACTGTTAAATTTATTGATTACAAAAAATTAAATTTAACGTTACAATTCAAATCAAATCAATGAGACCGCACTCACTCACTCACGCAATAGCTAAATACTTACGCCTAGGAAAAACACCTTAATTAAACTCTTAAGACTACGAAAACAAAAGGAAATACTGAACGATGAATGCTTTGTATCACCAAGGGGTGGGAGTTTAGAGAAACTGTACTCTGTGAAGCTTGGGTGCTAGCTGACCTCTCACACTTCTGGAGCACAGGACCTCTCTCCGTCAGAGCAAACACTCGACTGCCCCAGTCGTGGGAACAAAAAGGGGAGCAGTAGGCCGCATTTATCTAACGGTCAAGTGAGCGAAACGCGCACAAAACAAATCGCTCGGCGGAAGCGCTAATGTCTCACGCAAAGACGATAACGTATGACACTGAAAAATTGATTTGACAAAGCTTCCGTCCGAATGAGCGGTTAACTGAACGATAAACAGTGAGTTTTCCACTAATAGTTCTTGGCTTCTCACAAAAGGGAAATGTCGCGAATTGATTCGTGACACTCACTTACTTTCGTAGAACTAACATGCTCTGGGGTTGCAATGTTCACACTAGTGTCACTTGACAATAACTTGCCTTTACCAGAAGAAGGGTTCACAATAACTGATTGGTTCACTCTCGTACCCTTAACAAATAACTGAGGCTTACGTTCATGCTTATGAATTATACTATAGTTATCTGCTACAACAGCAACCTCAGCCAGGGTATCTAAATCTTTTTCCACTAGGTATGTAGCCACATCCCTATCTATCTTACCAGTGAGGTTCTCCAAAATCATTAATTCTTCAAGTTTACAGAAATCATAAACTTTCTTAGAATGTAAACATTGACCAAATAAGTCTGTGAGTACTCTAGCATATTCCACATGAGTATGATCTTTCTGTTTAAAGGTGGATCTAAATTCAAGCCTGTATGCCTCTGACACAAGTTCATATGCTTTTAGAATGGCCTCATTTAAACAATCATAGTTAACACTTTGATCAACAGATAAAGAAATATAAGCCTCTTGAGCCTTTCCTTTCAAAACACTCCACAGCACTACTGTCCAAGAACCTTTTGGCCACGAGAGACGACCTGCTACCTTTTCAAACATATGGAAATACTTAGTGACATCATGCACATTAAAGGGAGGTACTAGCTTAATGTTCCTAGCAACGTCAAAAGATTCCCTAGCAGATGAACTACTAGCTCTAGGTAAACTATCAGGGTGCTTCAGTCTGAATTCGTGATCCATTTCCTTTTGTCTCATTTGAGCCTGTAATTCTATTTCCTTCATTTTAGCATTCCATTCTTGTTCTCTCATATTTGCTTGCACTTCCAGCTCCCTTAGCTTAATTCTGGCTAACTCAAGTTGCACTTTGTCACCAGTATCAGAGCAGAAAAATCACTAGGGCCAGGTATGTCCGATGCCAAAGGCTCAGGGTCAACACCTTGTGCAGTATCAAATGGCTCAGAACTAGCTATAGAGAACTCATTTGCTCAAACATGATGTCCAATATTAAATCAAGTAATTTAGTGATTGAGGCAGGAAATCTCAACTGTAAGGCCTGGTCAAGCAATATGAGCTCGTGTTTTGTGAGTGTTTTCACTCTGGTTGGGGAAGGCTTAGAATCCAAAAATGCTTTCACATCACTATCACTAATTAGCGCCATGATTACTGATTATAGTTAAGTAGGTAAGAGTAAACACTGTGTATATGGTCAAGGTTGCCGATATTATGTCACAGAGCTATCCTGGCAGGAGGTCGCCAAATTGTTTTGGAGGTGTATATTACTGTGCACTCTTGACCTTTAATTAATCATCAAAAGAGATAAGGTAAAGCTTGCAAGAAAACTAACTTAACTTTACTGTACACTATAACATACACAACCAAAGAAGAAACCAAGGTTCATTTTACATAGGGAGGATTCATATAGGCCTCAGAATACAAATATAAAACAAGTTATTTCTTACCTAACCAGAATACACTCAGTGGAGGCTAAGTACTCACAAAACTCGAGGAAACGTGGAGATATCGAAGGTTAAATCCAGATATAATTCACTCACTAGTGTTAATGGAGGAGTGAACCCAAACTGGGAAATGGTGCACAAACCGCATGTTTTGTAATAAGAGTCACGTATTGAGCAAGGATGGGGAATAGTGCCACACGATGTGACCAAAGTGTACCGTGACAGTAAATGTGACAAAATGTGTACAAAAATGTGTGTACAAAAAATGAAACAAAGTGTGTGTCTGTACAAAAAGAGACAAAATGTGTGTACAGGGATGAGTGTACAAAATTTAACAAAATGTGTCAGTTCACATTTACCTCGACCTTATAAAGCAGACTTACTCCACCTTTCTCAGCTAATTAACCACTAGGCTGTCTTAAAGATAATCTTCGTCCATACAGAAACAATGGAGGCACTTGGTACCAATGAGGGCCACCTACACTCCACACAGAACCTGTTGCGTGCCATCAAGAAAGTGATGAATAGGCTTCTAATTGGCAAACATCGCTACTTTGCTCCTCCAACATTATGTCACTCATTATTTCAAGGACAAGAGGGATATTCTGCGTAATATGTGAGAAAAACATCTGGTGTGTTATCAGTCCAGAAGGCAAAGTTGACGGCTGGGTAAATACACGTGGGGACTAGGGTTACCCTTTACTGGCAGCAAAACTGATAACAGAAAAGATTTAATATTCTTAACGGCTCGCTTCTTTCTCCTTTCATTATCATCTTATCTTCTACTTCACCCATTCGCTATATATATATATATATATATATATATATATATATAGATAGATAGATAGATAGATAGATATAGATATAGATATATATATGTAGTACATATAAAACAGCCAGTTAGTTTTTCCTCCAATCACTCCCAAACCAATGGCCCAGGACCCCCAGACCTATAGATATTAATCAGGGTGACGCAATGATGTTTTTTGGGGGGTAAAAAATCAGATCTGGGTTTTTTGAGGTCATCAGTAGAGTCTTCGACTTTTTGGCCCGGGCAATGCCGGGTATTCCCGCAGCCCAATTTTTGGCATGGAGACTCACGTGACCTCCATTTCGGAAAAAGGCTGTGTGGGGTTGGCCTCTGAGGTCATTTGAGGTCACCAGTAATACAAGCTCGAACAACTGGACCCAGCAGCCTAATTGTTGGCTTGGGGACTCACATGACCTCTAGTTCGGACACTGTCTATGTAAGGTTGACCTCCGAGGTAATTTGAGGTCACTGGTCGGTGGTCAATTGAGGTCACTGGTAATAGTAAACAACTGCACACAAAAACTGTGCCTTAGTCTGGGAAAGCTGAAATATGAAGTTCCTCAACCTCTTTTAATTTCTCTTCAAAAGCATAAGAGGTACACTCATGATTACTAATCTCTGACCAGGGACGCGTGGCGGGCAGTGTTATGACCAAACACAAGCCACGCATTCGAACACAGCCTCCGCATTAGTGGGCGGGGCAAAGAACTGTAACCAGGTGATCTGAAGCGTACTACTCCTCATATCATTGATATTACCATATTCTTATGGTTTCTCCTCAATAATATAATAATCTGTGTTTATTGACAGAGGCCGGCATTTCTTAAATCAGTTTGCAATTTAGCAGCTTCCTATCTATCTATCTATCTATTGCCAGACGCCTGAATCCCGTACGGGGTGGCCACAAACAAATCGCCTCCACGTCGCCCTGTCCCCCGCCATTTCCCTGCCCTGCTCCCAGTTCACACACCCCTCTCTCATATACCTCTCCACTCCATCCCTCCATCTCATCCTCGGCCTCCCCCTCCCTCTCCCTTTCTCCACCTCACTCATGTACACTCTCCTCGTCAGTCTCTCCCCCTCCATCCTCTCCACATGGCCAAACCACCTCAGTGTGTTCCTCCTAACGATTCCTATCACATCCACATCCACACCACAACGCTCCTTTAAATCCTCATTTGTCAGCCTGTCTCTCCATGTGGCTCCACAGGCTCCTCTTTAATAACTCATATCCACTGCTCTCACTCTTTAATTTGTCCTTCCAACAAAGTTCAAGCTTCACTTCCATACGTTAGAGTTGGTATCACAATACTGTCATGTAGTAACTTTTTTCACTTCCATGCTCACTTCCTTGTTTCTTATCACAGCTTTCAAGGAACCAGCAACCTTTCTTCCTTGTTGTACCCTTTCAAGCACTTCACACTCCAAACTTCCATCCTTAATTATCACACTACCAAAGTACTTAAACGTACTCATATTTTCCATTTCCTCACCATCCAACCTCTCTGTACATTCATTGACTTCACCTCTTTCAAAGACCATCACTTTACTCTTCCCTACATTCACCTTTAGATTCCGTTTCTTACACACACTCCCAAACTCATCCACGAAGCCTTGCAGCTCCCCTTCGTCTTCACTCAACAACACAGTATCATCTGCAAACAACTGTACAGGGAGTTTCCAATCACTACCCTCTCTCATCAGGGCCACTCCAACATCCACTGCCCTACCTTGTACCTCTTTTATTACCCCATCCATGGACAAATCGAACAACCATGGAGACATGACACATCCCTGTTTCAACCCAACCTTCAAAGAGAAAAATTCACTTAGTTCACCATTCACATGCACTGCAGCCTTAGCACCATCATACATACTCTTCACAACAGTCAACAACTTCCCATCTACTCCATATATTTTTAATACTTTCCACAATCCTTGTCTATCCACTCTGTCATATGCTTTCTCCAAACCCATGAAAGCCGCATACAACTTCTTTCCCTTCTCTAGAAACTTTTTCACTAAAGATCTACGAATGAATATCTGATCTACACAACCTCTTCCTTTCCTAAAGCCTCCCTGTTCTTCTCCAACTAATTCCGCTGTTCTTTCCCTAACTATGTTAATAAGTATCGTACCATACACTTTTCCTATTACACTAAGAAGACAAATGTCCCTATGATTACCACACACTTCTTTTTCCCCTTTCCCTTTGTACAAGGGAATAATTATACCTGACTTCCAATTCTCCGGGACTCTACCTTCTTCCCAGGCCAATCTGCACATCTTCCACATCCATTCTACTACTGTCTCTCCCCCATGCTTCAGCATTTCACCACACACTCCTTCAATACCTGGGGCTTTCCCCAATTTGACTTTCTTCATTGCTTCCACAACTTCTATCCTATTGATTTCTTCCTGTCTTCTCACCTCCCTCCTTCTCCCAGCCATTCCCCAGCCACTTATACTCGCATTACTTCCATTCTCTATGTTCAACAATTCCTTAAAGTGTTCTCTCCATCTGCTCACTTTTTCTCCCTTCTCCACTAGTAATCTACCATTTTTATCTTTCACTCCCCTGATAACTTCATTCTCACCCAGTCTTACTCTCTTCACCTCTTTCCAAAACATTTTCTTACAGTCCCTCCACTTTTCACTCAAATTCCTTCCAAATTCCTCATCCACCCTCTTCTTACTCTCTCTTACTAATCTTTTCATCTCTCTCTTCCTCTAGCTGTGTACGCAGCATAAAGTCAATTATCCCCTCACGCGTGGAAGGAGTTTCATTTTTCTCAATCCACTCATTTAAGTAAGCTGTGAGACGATCAAGGAACTGAACAGCTGTCTCCTTGTCTTGGAGACGAGCTCGCATGAACTGAACTTTGGCGTCGTCTACTGTGAGACCATACGCCTTAATGAGTGCAGCTTTCATCATCTCATATGTGAGATTGTCTCCACGAATTCTGTGGAGAATATCGAGGGCAGGGCCCTCAAATAGGCTAAGGAACTGAAGCCGCTTAGCTGCCTCATCCAGTTGATACATGTCTGCCATGTCCTCAAAACGAGCTATGTACTGCTTGATTCGCTCGCTTTCCTTGTATGAAGGAAGCTTGATGCGTGGGGTCGGCAGGACATGTGCAGGGAGAACGCTCGTGGAGCTTGGACCAACTGCACCAGACGTGTCTGAAGCCAAGGAATCTCGCTGGAGCTTCAGCACTTCAAGTTCATGTTTTTCGCGTGCTTCTCGCTCGGCACGTTCGTGTTCTCGTTCTCTCTCTCGTTCCTCACGCTGTTCTCGCTCGTATTCCCGTTGTTCCCGCTCTTTTTCTAACTCGAGCTCGCGTTGTTTCTGCTCGTGTTCGCGCTCCTTTTCGCGTTCCTCACGCTGTTCTCGCTCATATTCGCGCTGAATCTTACGCTCTTCACGGGCATCATTCTCGCGCTGCTGCTCCTGATTATGCCGTGAGGGTATATACTCTTTAATTTCGGTTGGGTCCGAAAGACCCATTTCTTTGGCTTCCTGTAAAAATACAGTAGTAGCCATGGCGCTAATTTATTAAGCAAACCGAAATTGAGTACTCACTGCTTAGCGACGAATACTAATAAACACAAGTAAAGAATACAGACACAAGCTAGTGGTGACCAGTCTTATCTAGTTAACTGGCAAAGAATAAATCAAAAATGTAAATGACTGGGAAGACTCAATAATAGACACAATAGGTAGCGACTACCCAGGAGCGAATTAAATCGTCTGGCGTTACCAAGAATAAACTAGAGTTAAGTACTCTACGGATTGATAAAGCAAAATTCACTTGCTAAATTAAGGGTAAACACCAGTAAGCTTGTGTCTATAAACTTTAATAATAAATACCTAAATATGAACGAGTGAGCACTATCTCGTGAATAGCTTTATAGCTAGGAGTTAATATCCTGGAATGAGGTCGCCAATTGTCAAGGGGTTTTTAAAATATCACGGTAATTTTGAAATAAATGCTTGAATATTATTTAATTGATATTAATATTCAATAATATTGAAGAGCAGAGACAATGATTGTCTTGCTACATCAAGCAACGATTACTTTACGCTGGCTTGTGCACGATTCTCTAAGAACGAGAATTTATAAACTCTCTCAACAGTACACAGCAGAGACTAATTACTCACAAATGCTGAATTAGTACTGTTAGCCTCTGGAGAAAGTTACTTCACCCCTGACAATAAATAACTAATACTACTAATAATAATCAGGTTCTTGCTGATGCTTTAATTCCTAGGTGGCACAATGGATTTTAAGTTAATACAGCAAGACTGGTCTAAGTACCAGTTATGAATAGCAAAACGTCTATGCAAGCCAGGAGCTATGTGGGAAATAAGCTTAATTTGGAGAAATGAAACAAGAGTTTACTTAACATTAAGCTCAAGAAAAAGAACTGTTAAATTTATTGATTACAAAAAATTAAATTTAACGTTACAATTCAAATCAAATCAATGAGACCGCACTCACTCACTCACGCAATAGCCAAATACTTACGCCTAGGAAAAACACCTTAATTAAACTCTTAAGACTACGAAAACAAAAGGAAATACTGAACGATGAATGCTTTGTATCACCAAGGGGTGGGAGTTTGGAGAAACTGTACTCTGTGGAGCTTGGGTGCTAGCTGACCTCTCACACTTCTGGAGCACAGGACCTCTCTCCGTCAGAGCAAACACTTGACTGCCCCAGTCGTGGGAACAAAAGGGGAAGCAGTAGGCCGCATTTATCTAACGGTCAAGTGAGCGAAACGCGCACAAAACAAATCGCTCGGCGGAAGCGCTAATGTCTCACGCAAAGACGATAACGTATGACACTAAAAATTGATTTGACAAAGCTTCCATCCGAATGAGTGGTTAACTGAACGATAAACAGTGAGTTTTCCACTAATAGTTCGTGGCTTCTCACAAAAGGGAAAAGTCGCGAATTGATTCGTGACACTCACTTACTTTCGTAGAGCTAACATGCTCTGGGGTAGCAGTGTTCACACTAGTGTCACTTGACAATAACTTGCCTTTACCAGAAGAAGGGTTCACAATAACTGGTTGGTTCACTCTCGTACCCTTAACAAATAACTGAGGCTTACGTTCATGCTTATGAATTATACTATAGTTATCTGCTACAACAGCAACCTCAGCCAGGGTATCTAAATTTTTTTCCACTAGGTATGTAGCCACATCCCTATCTATCTTACCAGTGAGGTTCTCCAAGATCATTAATTCTTTAAGTTTACAGAAATCATAAACTTTCTTAGATTGTAAACATTGACCAAATAAGTCTGTGAGTACTCTAGCATATTCCACATGAGTCTGATCTTTCTGTTTAAAGGTGGATCTAAATTCAAGCCTATATGCCTCTGGCACGAGTTCATATGCTTTTAGAATGGCCTCATTTAAACAATTATAGTTAGCACTTTGATCAACAATAAAGAAATATAAGCCTCTTGAGCCTTTCCTTTCAAAACACTCCGCAGCACTACTGTCCAAGAACCTTTTGGCCACGAGAGACGACCTGCCACGTTTTCAAACATATGGAAATACTTAGTGACATCATGCACATTAAAGGGAGGTACTAGCTTAATGTTCCTAGCAACATCAAAAGATTCCTTGGCAGTGAACAACTAGCTCTAGGTAAACTATCAGGGTGCTTCAGTCTGAGTTCGTGATCCATTTCCGTTTGTCTCATTTGAGCCTGTAATTCTATTTCCTTCATTTTAGCATTCCATTCTTGTTCTCCCATATTTGCTTGCACTTCCAGTTCCCTTAGCTTAATTCTGGCTAACTCAAGTTGCACTTTGTCACTAGTATCATGAACAGAAAAATCACTAGGGCCAGGTATTTCCGATGCCAAAGGCTCAGGGTCAACACCTTGTGCAGTATCAAATGGCTCAGAACTAGCTATAGAGGACTCTTTTGCTCAAACATGATGTCCAATATTAAATCAAGTAACTTAGTGATTGAGGCAGGAAATCTCAACTGTAAGGCCTGGGCAAGCAATATGGGCTCGTGTTTTGTAAGTATTTTCACTCTGGTTGGGAAAGGCTTAGAATCCAAAAACGCTTTCACATCACTGTCACTCAATAGGGCCATGATTACTGATTATAGTTAAGTAGGTAAGAGTAAACGCTGTGTATGTGGCCAAGGTTGCCGATAATATGTCACAGAGCTATCCTGGCAGAAGGTCGCCAAATTGTTTTGGGGGTGTATATTCCTGTGCACTCTTGACCTTTAATTAATCATCAAAAGAGATAAGGTAAAGCTTGCAAGAAAACTAACTTAACTTTACTGTACACTCTAACATACACAACCAAAGAAGAAACCAAGGTTCATTTTACATAGCGAGGATTCATATAGGCCTCAGAATACAAATATAAAACAAGTTATTTCTTACCTAACCAGAATACACACAGTGCAGGCTAAGTACTCACAAAACTCGAGGAAACGTGGAGACTTCGAAGGTTAAGTCCAGATATAATTCACACATTAGTGTAAATGGAGGAGTGAACCAAAACTGGGAAATTGTGCACAAACAGTGTGTTTTGTAATAAAAGTCACGTATTGAGCAATGTTGAGGAAAACTGCCACACAATGTGACAAAAGTGTACCGTGACAGTAAATGTGACAAAATATGTACAAAAATGTGTATACAAAAAATGAAACAAAGTGTGTGTCTGTACAAAAAAAGACAAAATGTGTGTACAGGGATGAGTGTACAAAATTTAACAAAATGTTTCAGTTCACAGTTACCTCGACCTTATAAAGCAGACTTACTCCGCCTTTCTCAGCTAATTAACCACTAGGCTGTCTTAAAAATAATCTTCGTCCATACAGAAACAATGGAGGCACTTGCTACCAATGAGGGCCTCCTACACTCCACACAGAACCTGTTGCGTGCCATCAAGAAAGTGATGAAAGCGCCATTTAGGCTTCTAATTGGCAGACATCCCTACTTTGCTCCTCCCACATTATGTCACTCAGTATTTCAAGGACAAGAGGGATATTCTACGTAATATGTGAGAAAACATCTGGTGTGTTATCAGTCCAGAAGGCAAAGTTGACGGCTAGGTAAATACACGTGGGGACTAGGGTTACCCTTTACTGGCAGGAAAACTGATAAGAGAAAAGATTTAATATTCTTAACGGCTCGCTTCTCTCTCCTTTCATTATCATCTTATCTTCTACTTCACCCATTCGCTACTGGGGTAACTACGCCAGTAACTATATATATATATATATATATATATATATATATATAGAGGTATATATATATGAATATATATATATATATATATATATATATATATATAGAGAGAGAGAGAGAGAGAGAGAGAGAGAGAGAGAGGTATATATATATATATATATATATATATATATATATATATATATATATATATAGATAGATAGATAGATAGATTTAGATATAGATATATATGTAGTATATATAAAACAGCCAGTTTGTTTTTCCTCCAATCACTCCCAAACCAATGGCCCAGGACCCCCAGACCTATAGATATTAATCAGGGTAACCCAGTGATGTTTTGGGGGGTGCAAAAAATCAGATCTGGGTTTTTTGAGGTCATCAGTAGGGTCTTCGACTTTTTGGCCCGGGCAATGCCGGGTATTCCCGCAGCCCAATTTTTGGCATGGAGACTCACGTGACCTCCGTTTCGGAAAAAGGCTGTGTGGGATTGACCTCTGAGGTCATTTGAGGTCACCAGTAATACAAGCTCGAACAACCGGACCCAGCAGCCCAATTGTTGGCTTGGGGACTCGCATGACCTCTAGTTCGGACACTGTCTATGTAAGGTTGACCTCCGAGGTAATTTGAGGTCACTGGTCGGTGGTCAATTGAGGTCACCGGTAATAGTAAACAACTGCACACAAAAACTGTGCCTTAGTCTGGGAAAGCTGAAATATAAAGTTCCTCGACCTCTTTTAATTTCTCTTCAAAAGCATAAGAGGTACACTCATGATTACTAATCTCTGACCAGGGACGCGTGCCGAGCAGTGTTATGATCACACACAAGCCACGCATTCGAACACAGCCTCCGCATTAGTGGGCGGGGCAAAGAACTGTAACCAGGTGATCTGAAGCGTATTACTCCTCATATCATTGATATTACCATATTCTTATGGTTTCTCCTCAGTAATATAATAATCTGTGTTTATTGATAGAGGCCGGCATTTCTTAAATCAGTTTGCAATTTAGCAGCTTCCTATCTATCTCTCTATCTATCTATTGCCAGACGCCTGAATCCCGTACGGGGTGGCCACAAACAAATCGCCTCCACGTTGCCCTGTCCCCCGCCATTTCACTGCCCTGCTCCCAATTCACACACCCCTCTCTCATATACCTCTCCACTCCATCCCTCCATCTCATCCTCGGCCTCCCCCTCCCTCTCCCCCCCTCCACCTCACTCACGTACACTCTCCTCGTCAGTCTCTCACCCTTCATCCTCTCCACATGGCCAAACCACCTCAGTGTGTTCCTCCTAACGATTCCTATCACATCCACATCCACACCACAACGCTCCTTTATATCCTCATTTGTCAGCCTGTCTTTCCATGTGACTCCACAGGCTCCTCTTTAATAACTCATATCCACTGCTCTCACTCTTTAATTGTGTCCTTCCAACAAAGTTCAAGCTTCACTTCCATACGTTAGAGTTGGTATCACAATGCTGTCATGTAGTAACTTTTTTCACCTCCATGCTCACTTCCTTGTTTCTTATCACAGCTTTCAAGGAACCAGCAACCTTTCTTCCTTGTTGTACCCTTTCAAGCACTTCACCCTCCAAACTTCCAACCTTAATCATCACACTACCCAAGTACTTAAACGTACTCACATTTTCCATTTCCTCACCATCCAACCTCTCTGTACATTCATGGACTTCACCTCTCTCAAAGACCATCGCTTTACTCTTCCCTACATTCACCTTTAGATTCCGTTTCTTACACACACTCCCAAACTCATCCACCAAGCCTTGCAGCTCCCCTTAGTCTTCACTCAACAACACAGTATCATCTGCAAACAACTGTACAGGGAGTTTCCAAACACTACCCTCTCTTATCAGGGCCACTCCAACATCCACTGCTCTACCTTGTAACTCTTTTATTACCCCATTCATGTACAGATTGAACAACCATGGAGACATGACACATCCCTGTTTCAACCCAACCTTCAAAGAGAAAAATTCACTCAGTTCACCATTCACATGCACTGCAGCCTTAGCACCGTCATACATACTCTTCACAACATTCAACAACTTCCCATCTACTCCATATATTTTTAATACTTTCCACAATCCTTGTCTATCCACTCTGTCATATGCTTTCTCCAAATCCATGAAAGCCGCATACAACCTCTTTCCCTTCTCTAGAAACTTTTTCACTAAAGATCTAAGAATGAATATCTGATCTACACAACCTCTTCCCTTCCTAAAGCCTCCCTGTTCTTCTCCAACTAATTCCTCAGTTCCTTTCCTAACTTTGTTAATAAGTATCGTACCATACACTTTTCCTGTTACACTAAGAAGACAAATGTCCCTATGATTACCACACACTTCTTTTTCCCCTTTCCCTTTGTACAAGGGAATAATTATACCTGACTTCCAATCCTCCGGGACTCTGCCTTCTTCCCAGGCCAATCTGCACATCTTCCACATCCATTCTACTACTATCTCTCCCCCATGCTTCAGCATTTCACCACACACTCCTTCAATACCTGGGGCTTTCCCCAATTTGACTTTTTTCATTGCTTCCACAACTTCTATCCTACTGATTTCTTCCTGTCTTCTCACCTCCCTCTTTCTCCCAGCCATTCCCCAGCCACTTATACTCACATTACTTCCATTCTCTATGTTCAACAATTCTTTAAAGTGTTCTCTCCATCTGCTCACTTTTTCTCCCTTCTCCACTAGTAATGTACCATTTTTATCTTTCACTCCCCTGATAACTTCATTGCCACCCAGTCTTACTTTCTTCACCTCTTTCCAGAACATTTTCTTACAGTCCCTCCACTTTTCACTCAAATTCCTTCCAAATTCCTCATCCACTCTCTTCTTACTCTCTCTTACTAATCTTTTCATCTCTCTCTTCCTTTCTACATATAACTCTCTCTTCTGCCTCTCAACTTCTTCCACCCCCATATTTCTCATCCATTCATTGTAAGCTTTCTTCTTTTGTGCTAATGCCTGTCTCACCTCTTCATTCCACCACGCTGTTCCTTGCACCCCCCTCCGTCTTCTCTTCACCCCACACACCACCTCACATGCTGCACATATTTTTTCTGTGAATATCCTGCACACGCCTTCCACGTCCCCCATCTGCTTCAATTCATATTTACCCAATCGTTCCTCCACTTCTCGCTTATATTCTGCCTTTTTTCTCACCCTCTTGTAACCTTTCCACTCTCCTTGCAATTACTCCTTCTTCCCGTCCTTCCCTTCTTCTATTTCTCCATCTTACTTCGATCTTGATTCTGGCCACCACCAAGTAGTGGTCAGAAAGTCCACTCCCCCAGTCTCTATAAGCTCTTGTATCCATTACACATCTTCGCATCCTTTCATCCACTCACACATAATCAATCATTGCCTTCCTTTCATTCAGCTCACCACCCACCCTTTTCATCACTTGCCACGTATACCTGTGGATCATATTGTGCCTAAAGAGGGTATTGGCTATCACCAACCCCTTCCGGCAGTTTCCAAGAAGTAAAAAAAAAAAACATGTGCCACTATATGTGGGTATTGGCATCATATATACCGTAATAATTATTTATGAATTAGCGGCATCAACTGGCACACACTTTGACCAGAGGGGACATGCAGCTAAGACGTCGCGTAGGAATAGGGGAACCATTCCCACTGGATGACAACGGCATAGATATAAATAAGCCTAGATGCCGCGTCGCTCATTCTTCACTACAGCGCCTATGCGTCTTTGCGAACGCCATGTTGGAGCGTTCAAGCATGTAATAGTGGGGCTTTTTTTTTTTTTTTTTGAGCGAATTCAGACTATGAAAATGAATGTTGTTGTGGCGGAGGTGGTGATGGTGGTTATTGTTGTGGTGGTGGTGATGGTGGTTATTGTAGTGGCAGTGGTGGTGGTTGCTGTGTGGTGATGGTGGTTTTTGTTGTTGTTGTTGTGTTGGTGGTGATGGTGTTTTTTTTATGTTGGTGTGGTGGTGGTGGGTACTGTGTTGGTGTTGGTGGTGGTGGTTGTGTTAATTGTGGTTGTTTTTGTGGTAGTGATGGTTGTTGTGGTGGTGGTTGTTGTTGTGGTGGTGGTGGTTGTTGTGCTGGTGGTTATAATTGTGGCTGTTATGGTGATGATTGTGGTTGTTGTTGCTGTTGTGGTGGTTGCGGTGGATGTTGTAGTTGTTGTGGTTGTGGTTGTTGTGGGGGTCATTATTGTGGTGGTGGTTATAGTTGTTTCAGCTGTTGTTGTTGTTGTGGTGGTGGTTGTGGTGATGGTTGTAGTGGTGGTTGTTGTGGTGGTTATTTATGGTTGTTGTTGTTGTTGCTGTTGTGGTGGTGGTGGTTGTTCTTGTGGTGGTGGTGGTTGTGGTTGTGTTGGTTGTTGTTGTTGTTGTTGTTGTTATGATGGTGGTGGTTGTTGAGTTGGTGGTTGTTGTATTGGTGGTGGTGGTGGTGATTGTTGTTTTGGTGGTTGTTGTTGTTGTGGTGGTGGTGGTTGTTCTTGTGGTGGTGGTGGTGGTGGTTGTGGTTGTGTTGGTTGTTGCTGTTGTTGTTGTTTTGGTGGTTGTTACTGTTGTGGTGATTGTTGTTGTGGTTGTTACTGTTGTGGTGATTGTTGTTGTGGTTGTTACTGTTGTGGTGATTGTTGTTGTGGTTGTTATTGTGGTGGTTATTGTTGTGGTTGTTGTAGTGATGGTGGTTGTTGTGATGGTGGTGGTTGTTTCTGTGGCTGTTGTTGTTGTGGTGGTTATTGTTGTTGTGGTTATTGTTTTGGTGGTGGTTATTGTTGTGGTTGTTGTGATGGTGGTGGTGGTGGTGGTGGTGGTGATTGTTGTGGTTGTTGTGATGGTGGTGGTGGTGGTGGTGATTTTTGTTGTGGTTGTTGTTTTTGTGGTGGTGGTGGTTTTTGTTGTAGTGGTGGTTTTTGTTGTGGTGGTGGTTTTTGTTGTGGGAGTGGTTGTTGTGGTGTTGGTTGTTGTAGTGATGGTGGTTGTTGTGGTGGTGGTGGTTTTTGTGGTTGTTGTTGTGGTAGTGGTTATTGTTGTGATGGTGGTGGTTGATGTGCTGGTGGTTGTTGTGATGGTGGTGGTTGTTGTTGTGATTGTGGTGGTTATTATTGTGATGGTGGTGGTTGTATTGTGATGATGGTGATTGTTGTCGTGGTGGTGATTGTTGTTATGGTGGTGGATGTGGATGTTGTTGCTGTTGTGGTGGTGGTGGTGGTAGTTGTGGTGCTGTGGTAGTGGTTGTTGTTGTGGTGGTGGTGGTAGTGGTGGTGGTTGTGGTGGTGGCTGTTGTGGTGGTGGCTGTTGTGGTGGTGGCTGTTGTGGTGGTGGCTGTTGTGGTGGTGGCTGTTGTGGTGGTGGCTGTTATTGTGGTGGTAGTGGTTGTGATTCCTGGTTCATCTGAAACTTGAACTCGGTGGACTGCAGGCTTAAATTTCCCTTCTGCAACCCCACAATATCCTTTCGGAGCATGGAGAAGCAGTTGAGGGATGTCTGCATAACCAGACAGTTGAGCCGCTCATGCTATCGGTGTCACCATAGATATATTCCGACGCTTTTTACACCTAAAAGCAGCACAGTGCTGTTGCATTTCAAGGTAAATAATGGTCAGCTTTGATCATCGTCAGGAACACGACATCTTCTGCCTCGACCGTTCCAAGATGGCGGCCGCGCAGACGCATCGAAAGTAGTGTCATGTGGCATCTAAGCTTATTTATATCTATGGGCAACGGGGCCTGTTATCTCTAGAGAAAAACAGTCAGTTCAGAGTAGTAGTAATAGTAAACTTCTGTCAATGATATAAGTATTATAAAGCATTCTTAGAATATATATGTCGCGTGAATGCCGGCTGCTGTAGCAATCGTGGATATTTCTCTTTTATCACTTACCAACAGCTCGGTTAAAGGCTCGCCTCAAGAAATAGGTCAGTGAAATAATAAACAATTAATAAAACAATGTATGAAATTTAAATATCACGCACTCATTATAGACTAAAAATACCGTAACACCTATGACCAAATTTGTGTATTTCTTACCATACATATATTACTTGAGAACGTAATATAATATGTGAAACAAAAGTGCTTCAGTGATGCTTAGAAAATTGTTCATTGAAGCACTAAACCTTTCTGAAACGACGGTGGAGTGTGTCTGACTGTGTAGCCTACGCCTGGTCACGACTTTGGCGAACTCTCTGGTCAGAGATTAGTGATCACGAGTGTACATGGTCTTTCTGGAGTAGAAAGAAATTTTGAACTTGAACGATTAGGATTAGTGTGTTCGCCTTTTAGTGCGGACCCGGGTACCCCTGCTAGTGTGTGTGTATGTGTGTGTGTGTGTGTGTGTGTTTGTGTGTGTGTGTGTGTGTGTGTGTGTGTGTGTGAATCTATCTATCTATCTATCTATCTATCTATATATAACGATCATCCGTTGAGGTCCGCTGCAGGACCGGCCTATCCCTACCGAAGCAGGGACAATACAACCAATGTATCTCTACCCAGTGGCTTAGGCTGTCTGGTAGAGACTGTATGTATGGTGTGATGTGCTTGTGAGTGTGATTGTAGTGTTGTAGTGGCTTTGGATGTGCGTGTAGTCTGTGAACCAAATGTAATCGACCCGCTTTAAGCTGACTGGATGCAGGCATACTAGTATGCGACACTGGTTCAACCACAGAACCCCTTATGTCCGCCAAAGCAGTCAGTGGCTCGGTGAACGCTTCCCAAAGTTTTTACAACTCTGGCGGGAGGCAAACCAGCGTCCACCAGCGTACGAAAGGCACACTCTACCACTGTACCACAGAGTCTCTCTCTCTCTCTCTCTCTCTCTCTCTCTCTCTCTCTCTCTCTCTCTCTATATATATATATATATATATATATATATATATATATATATATATATATATATATATATCACCTTCATCAGCCATTACAAGTCCACTGCTGAACAAAGGCGTCCCCCAACCTTCTTCACGAATTCCTTGACTGAGCCTATCTTTGCATCGTTTTCCCTGCAAATTTCTCTATCTCATCTCTCCACCTCCTGTCTGGCCTTTTTCTGCTACGCTTACCATCTCTTGCTGTCCAGTCAGTCAACCTCTTGCTCCATCGATTATCCCTTGTTCTTGCTACATGGCCTGCCCACCTCCATTTCTGTTCTTTTATAACTTCTATAATATCTTTGACTTTAGTCTGCTGTCTCACCCAAGTTGATCTTTTCCTGTCTCTTAAAGATACTCCCAACACTGACCATTCCATTGCTCTCTGAGAACGAATTAATATATTTTCCATCGATTTTGTCAGTTTCCAAGTCTCACAGCCATACGTCATAGCCGGAATTATACATTCGTTATATACTTTTCGTTTCATACAAACGGGCAAGCTATTTTTCATAATGTCTCTATGTTTACCGAAAGCTTTCCATCCAATTGTAATGCGTCTTTTTATTTCGCTATCATTATCTTTCGTTAATTTTAGTATTTGTCCCAGGTAATTGTACTCCTCAACTTCTTCAAGAATTTCTTCACTTATTCTTATGACGCTCTTTGGTGTTTGAGGATTAAACATTACTTTAGTTTTACTCCGGTTCATCTTTAGCCCTACTTTGAGACTTTCTCTGTTCAGGTCATTTAACATTTCTTGCAATGTCTCTGCCTTTTCTGAGATTAGGACAATGTCATCTGCAAATCTTAAATGGTTTAGCTTTTCTCCATCTATGTTTACTCCTTTGTTTTCCCAGTCTAGCTTTCTGAAAATACATTCTAGGCATGCTGTAAATAACTTTGGTGAAATTCTATCTCCCTGACGCACGCCCTTCTCAATCATAATTTTCTCTGAGTCCTTATGTAATTTAACTGTAGCAGTTCCCTCTTTATATAAGTTTTCGAGCAGTTTTACAATGTTCTCATTCACTCCTTGTTCTCGCAATGATTTTATAATTGCTATGTGCTCCACTGAGTCGAAAGCCTTTTCGTAATCAACAAAACCTAAGCACAGTGGTTTCTTATATTCTGTAGTTTTCTCAATTAACTGATTCATTGTGTGCAGATGATCAGTAGTCGAGTACCCGCTTCGGAATCCTGGCTGTTCACGAGGTTGGTTTTCCTCCAAATTTGTAGCTATTCTGTTTGTAAGGACTTTAGTGAAAAGTTTGTAAGTGACTGATAGCAAGCTAATGGGTTTATAGTTACTAAGGTCTTTTGAGTCGCCTTTTTTATAAAGTAGAATAACAATTGCATTACACCATGTTTTGGGAATTTTCTTCTGTTTTATACATTGGGTAAATAAGTGAGCAAGCCTATTTTGTATTTCTGCTCCTGCATCCAACAGTAAATCTGCTACTATTCCATCTTCTCCCGGAGCCTTCTCTCTCCATATTTTTAAGAGAAATATTTACTTCATCTGGTGTTACCTCAAGTATTTCACTTGTGTCGACAGAAAAGTTAGCTATTGGTACTACTGTCTTTGATGCAGACAGTTCTTTGTAAAATTCTTCAACTCTCTTCAGCATCATATCTCTGCATTTAATGGCTTCACCGTTTTTGTCTTTTAGTGATGTAATTTGTTGCTTTCCAATTGCCATTTTATTTCGGACCTGTTTCAGACTTTTTCCTTTTTTGATTGTTTCTTTGATTTGATCCATGTTTCTCTTTCTTTTTTCTTCTCTTTGTCTTTTGTTGATAAGCTTGTTTAATTCCACTCGTTCTATTTCATCTTTCTTTGTTTTTACTTTCATTACCTTTCTTTTTTTTTCATAAGCTGAAGTGTCTTCTCTGAATAATTCCCGGCTTTGGTTGTATTAGGTTTTCCTAGTACCTCCGCTGATTCTTTTAGCACTTTTGTTAGTTTGTCATTCAGCTCATCAATGTCACATTCAGCAGTACTGAGAGCCTGAAATCTGTTCCTTACTTCCAACTGAAAAGCTGCTTTGTTTTCGCTGACTTTTATTGGGCATATCTTTTTGTCTTTAATCATCTTCTTTCTTTCACTTTTGAAATTGAACCTTGCTGTGCAACCCACCATTCTATGGTCACTTCCAATATTTACTTTGTTGACAACTGTGACATTTGTGATTGTGTTATTCTTATTTGCTATAATGAAGTCGATTTCATTCTTTGTTTCTCCATTTGGGCTTCTCCAGGTCCACTTTTTCCCTGTTCTTTTGTGAAAGAATGTGTTCATTATTCTCATGTCAAACATTTCTGCAAAGTTTACCAACATTTCTCCTCTTTCGTTCCTTTCTCCCACTCCAAATTTTCCCATACATGCTTCTCCATTTTTTGATTTTCCAACTTTTGCATTGAAGTCTCTTATGAGTATAGTATAGGTGGTCTTTTCTTCTTCCATAATCTGGGAGATGTCATCATAGCATGTATCACCTTCAGGGTATATTTTTTGCACAGTCTAATTACAACCACTGCTGCTCCGTCAGATGCACTGCTGAATTTAACAATGTTGTCTGCAAGATTTCTGTTAATTAGAAATCCTACACCACTACCTCTTTCTTTTCCCTTCCTCTGTGGTAAAATAGGTGGCCACTGTCATTTAGCTGAATTACTTTTTCTTCTTTTCTGTGGGTCTCAATCAAACCTAGAATATCTCAACTAATATTTTCCAGTTCAGCTATTAAGTTATCAAGTTTGTAATCTTCAGCGAGGCTTCTTACATTGTATGCATAGATCTTCATTGATTTAAGAGTGTTTAATATCCCAGTCTCTATCTTGTCAACACAGTGTTTACTCACTTTCGGGCACACTGCCCATAAGCACAGTAGGCAGTGCGGTTGGACCTTTAATAGACAATGATCCAACAAGAACGCCTGTCAAATACTTTTCAATATAACTCATGTTTGGTTGGGAGGATTGTGGCAAATAATCTCACCTCCCTGCCACATAGTTTCTGGTGAGATGTAATTTTTTCTGCCACCTTATTCGTTATATTCGGTGGAGCCCTATATATCTATAGGGGGTCCCATGGTCCGTGCCGTCTAAGACGGTACCTTGTATATCTACAAGGCCTTCCCCTATCCGCCACCCGGGGACGCGCCAGGTAGCAGTGGGATCCTGCCCCTGGATATATATATATATATATATATATATATATATATATATATATATATATATATAATAGATAGATGGATAGATAGATAGACAGATAAAAAGGTGTGTGTGTCTGTATGTATACTTGTATGTATGTGTGCATGTATGTGTATCTTTGTGGATGTGTCTGCATTTTTGTATATACTCATACAGTATATGCGATTATGTGAGGAGGTGTGGGTGAGGATAGGAGTACACATGTGTGTATATACTGTATGTATATATGTATGTACTGTATATACTGTATGTATACATATGCATCTTTGTTTCTGTGCGTGTGCGTGTATGTGCATATGGACGCTTCTGTGAGGGGTGGGAGTGAGGGTAGGAGTGCACTTGTGTATGTATAGACTTGTTTGTATGTGTGTATATATATGCATGCATGTGCATCTTTAGTTGGTAGGTTATGGCAACCATCATCCACTCACTTGATGTAGTGCCACCTACTTCTTCCTTCATCTTTATCATTCTTGTCTGTGTTTATCCACCAATCTATCTATTTCTCCCACCTTTCCTGCCACTTTTTATTACTCTTCCATCCTTTTCAGGTGGCTTTAAATTGAGTGACAAGCCTGATGGTTTCCTAAAAGCTAGGAAACCATTTACATCGCTGGTGGTAACCATACAGCCAACCCATACGTGTACCTTACGTGTCAACATGTGGGTTGGTGAAAGGTTAGTGCCCCTCCCCGTAAAACAACTAACTCAAAGACAGACACCCCTAACGGGATGATGGTGCCTGGCTATAGATAGATAGATAGATGTGCATCTTTATGTATGTGTCTGCATATGTGTGTATATGCATATATGTGCCTATAGGTAGGCATGGGAACTAGGGTAGGGGTGCGGGCGTGAAATCAGTTTTCTGCAGACATCTTACACTAGAAAGTGTCAAAAGGAATGAACATCTCTACCCTTTCCAACAGACCATTGTTGGGTCTGTCTAACGGGGATTGGAAGATTTTTCACAGATTAAGCGTGTAACTAAATAAAAACATTATTCTTTGGAGAATGGGTCGGACGAGATAATTAAGTTTGTGATGGTTATGTGAACTTTAGGGTAAGAGTCGATCAGCGGTACGGTAAGTCCAAAGGAAGGAACAGACGGACGGACAGACGGCAGTGTGACATGTTCCGGCCGCAAGATAAGGAGCATTTTTTTTTTTCTGATTTTATCAAGATTCGGAGAAACTGTTCAGTGGAAGCCTGTGACAAAACTTATTATTTTTCAAAGCAGTAAGTTAAAGTTCAAGGTCAACTATGAGCTCTTCCTGTAACCTTCACCTTTCGCCTATGTTCATGAAACCTCAGCAGCTCCGTCATGAGCTGCACCTTAACCATTCTGCCAAATTTGGTCAAAATGAAATGCTTTTGCTTTTGTTTTTCATAACTTCTCGAGGGGCTGCTTCCCCCAAGGAAAGGGAGGTAGCCGAGACAGGACGACACACTCCCAATTTACTCATCCACTCAAACACATTCATTCGCATCTTAGCCCCAAAGGGGAGAAGGGACAGATCCTCACCGCACCACACCACACAAGGGTCAACTGCGCAGTGCAATCAGTGACATCCGCAGCAGGGCCCGACAGCAGAGCTGGTTTACCCCTGCTACATCATAATGGACCCATCCCCTTACCTGCATCTGACTTGATCAGCTGATCAGACCAAATGCGGGAGAATATCCCTCAGGGCTGCGTCATCATATTTTATTCATTCACAATTTCTTTCCAATTATTTCTATCATGCACAGCTACTCTTCCTTGCTCAACAGACATCCCTCTCGCATCCAACGCGCTCTTCACACTGTCCATCCATCCTGTTCGTGGTCTTCCTCTCAGCCTTACACCTCTCACATCAGATCTATTTATATTTTTCACCAATCGCTCATTATCCATTCTCTCCATATGCCCAAACCATCGCAACATCCTTTGCTCAACTCGATCAGCCATCTCTTGCACAACTCCAGTTCTCCTTCACACTTCATCATTTCTCACTCGATCCATACGCGTCACTCCACACATACTCCTCAGACACCTCATCTCCATTACGTTCAAACTTTTCCTCTCTGCTACACCCATATTCCATGTTTCAGCTCCATATAATGCAGTCAGTACCACAAAACCTCATACAGACTTCTCTTTATATCCATTCTAAGCTAACGACATCTAAAAACTTTTTTCATTCCACCCAACACCTTTCCTATTTCATTCATTCTAAACTTCATTTCTGCATCTGTTCTTCTATCCACAGCAACATGTGACTGTAAATACTTAAAACACTCTACCTCCTCAAGCAACCCACCATTCAAAACTATATTCATCCTCCTACCATCTACCAACCTCGCACACTTCATCACTTTACTCTTATTCTCATTTACTTTCAATTTTCTCCTTTCACACACCCTGCCAAATTCCTCTACCAACTGTCTCAATCTCTCCTCTGAATCAGCCACCAGTGCAGTATCATCCGCAAGCAGCAGCTGGTTCAGATTCCACTCTCTGCCAACAGCATTCATCAGACTCGGACCTCCATCTAACAATCTTGCATTCACCTCCCTCACAACACCATCCATATAAATATTAAACAACCAATGGCGACATCACAGTTCCAGCAAATAGAAAAGTTTGCGGAAGGGTGCTGGGGTAACCCATGACAAATTCTACTATTTATCACCACAGATGGTTTTAGATGAAGGAAAGCGAGCAAGATTAGTTTTGTAATCTTGGCATTTTTTCCACTGCTTTGAAACCTAGTTGGTTTCGTCATAAGTTTACCCTCGACACCTCAGATTTGTAAATTAAAAAGAAAAATTTGCCTTTTCTCACGACCGGAATTATTCTCGATTCTCAGAGCAGCCTTGAGAATAGTTGTGGCCATGAGATAACGAAAAGTTTTTGTCTTATTTTAGTGGAATTTGGTTTAGGGGTTGAGGTGTGGCCTATGGCGAAACCTCCATTTTGCATAACAGAATAAAGGTCAGGGTCACAAGGCAAAAACGAGCTTGATGTTTCCTTGTAGTCTTTCCGAGTACATTAGACCTATTTTTCTCAAACCTAGAAGGCATCTCCATGAGCTGTCCCTCTAGTCTTCATGAAAAAAAAAATATATATATAGTTTTGCAAGTCAGAAGCTATTCTCACGTTGCCGTGAGATTGTTCCCGACACTGAAATAATGAACCGTTTTTATCCACTTTGAACACAAATTGTATATGGGGTACTGAGACGTAACCCATGACAAAGGTCATCTTCAAATATGAACTTCCCCTGTATTCGTTAACTTTTACCTATTATTTTCAATCCTAGTGGGTATCGTCATGAACTGTCCCACAACCCTTCCACCAAGTTTGGTTAACATCGGATATATATATATATATATATATATATATATATATATATATATATATATATATATATATATATATATATATATATATATATATATATATATATATATATATTTTGATAATGAATGGAGGAAGGAAAAACAAAGGAAAAAAAAAAGTCCATGTGCCTAAAGGCATCCTACATTCATAAAATACTTATAACAATTGGATTTAAAATCGAGAGGATTAAATGTATGTGGGAAGCAACTCCCAGGAAGTGAAATCCAGAGAGTAGTAGTTCTGGGGATAAATGAATTTTGATAACCAGAGGTTCTGCATTGTGCGGAAGAGAGTGTGAGTTCATGGGCGCTCCCAGCTGCCCGAGTATTTCGGGAGAAAATGTGAAGGGGAGGCACAATTGAAGCTAGTTCGTTAGAGCACTTACGGTAAAAATATCGATAAAATAGTGCTAAAGAAGCAACATCTCTACATACTGATAACGGACGAAGGTCCTGCGTTACGGCAGGATTATTGATTAATCTAATGGCTTTATTTTGAATTTTGTCCAGCTGCCTCAATGCAACCGCTCCACATCCACTCCACAGTGGTGAACAGTATTCGATCTGAGAACGCACATGACTTTTGTATATTGTGGCCATCTGCTCGTCAGTGAAGAACTCTCGAACTCTGTACATAAGTCCCAGTTTTTTAGAAGCATTTTTAGCAAAGGATTTAACATACGCTGACCAGCTTAGGTTGGGGTTTAGAGTAACACCTAGGATATCAATTGTAGTGGATGTGGGAATAATGACATCATCTAAAATTATGTGTGAGTCTGAGGGATTCTTTCTATTGGAGAAATTAATGTATTTAGTTTTCTGAGCATTAAATGAGACCAGATTTTTTTGTCCCCATTGATTAATTTTAGAAAGGTCCTGGTTCAGAGAAATTGCTGTTTATTTGGGAATTTTAAATATCGAATTGTGTAAAGGAGGTGCTAAATGTGAAAGAACTATGAAAGGTCGAGTCATCAGCATAAGAGGGTATTGCGTTGTGCGTGACAGATAGGAGGTCATTTATATGAATGAGAAAATGGGTTGGCGTCAAAACTGACCCCTGAGGTACGCCAGCATTAATGGAATGAAACTGAGAACAAATTCCATCAACCATGACCCGTATTTTTCTTCTATGAAGGTAAGAATAAATTAGAGGAACCAGTGATGCAAGGCCATAGTGTGACATCTTAGACAATAAGGCCTGGTGCCATACTCTGTGAAATGCTTTTGAAATATCAAGTGCTACTGTGTGTGTTTCACCATGTTGGTGTATTGTTTTGTTAATCTGATGGGTAAGAAGGCAAAGAATATCTACAGTTGAACGTTCCTGTCTAAATCCATACTGCCGATCATTAATCAATTTATTGATTTGTAGATGCTTGACTATGTGTTTGTTAATTAGTGTCTCAAAAATTTTATCGAGAACGGAAGTTATTGCAATTGGTCTATAGTTTGATGGATCAGAAGTTCCCCCTTTTTAGGAACAGGATGGATATTTGCTTCTTTCCAAGGGGCTAGAAAAATTGAGGTACAGATGCATAATCGGAAATATTTTGCTAATACAGGAGCCAACACTAAGGAGCAATTTTTAAGTACTATTGAAAGAATTTCATCTGGACCAGTGGCTTTGTCTGCTGATAGATTCTGTAATACGGCTTGTACGTGTCTGGTGTGAATCATGAAACGAGGTATTTGTGGGGAATCAAAATCAAGTACTGGAATATTATCTATCTATCTATTGCCAGACGCCATAATCCCGTACGGGGTGGCCATTTGACTCTGAATTATTTGTTTTACAGGGAGGGGCACTAACTCTCCACCAACCCACTTGACACGTAGGGAGCACGTATGGTTTGGTTATATGGTTACCACCCAGCGTTGCAAATGGTTTCTTGGCTTACAGGAAACCATTTGGCTTGTCACTCAATGCAAAGCCACCTGTAACGGAAAGAAATGCAATAAGTAGAGACAGGAAAGATGAGAAAAATAGGAAGAGAGGAGGGCAGGCACAGAAAAAGAATGATAAGGGCTATGATTTTCTGAATTTAGGGTTTTGTTGAAAAAATGTCAACAAGAAGGTTGGCTTTTCCGCATGGGTCACTTACTAGATTTCCATTGGGGAACTGTAACGGTGGAATGGAAGAGGTGGTAGTGAAGTTAGTTTGGAATGAATTAAGGGTTGACCAGAATATTTTGTTATCATTTGGATTGTTTAGTAGTTTGTTAGCTTGTCTATGTAGAAATTTTGATTTAGAAAGATTGATAATAGTTTTGGCATGGTTTCTGATATTTTTATAGTAGTTAAAGGCTTCTTTGGTTTTGGTTTTGGTCCTTGTATAAGTGTTATAGGCTATTGTTTTATGTTCTGGTACTCTAGCACAATTGTGGTCAAACCATTTAGGAGAATTATATCGTTTTCTGTAACTATGATGGGGAATGAATGTTTCCATGCCAATTTTAATGGAATCCTGTATGTGGCCCAATGGAATTTGCATCATGGGAGAAAAGGGAGGTCCAAAAACATCCATAGAACATCCATGAGAAAATTTTGAAGTCCCTCACAGTGTGCCCTGTCGTAGTGCCATTTAGTCATCACGACAGGTTCAGAGCAGGAGGGTGTGGTAGGTGTGAAACTGGTGGCTTGAATCAGACAATAATCAGAGGATCCGAGGGGAGACTTCACTTCGACATTATAATTATCTGAATTGGTTGTTAGAAACAAGTTCAATAGGTGGAGATTTTGATCGGGGTTGTCTGGTACACGTGTGGGTTGACTGACTAACTGGGTGAGATTAAATGAGTCTGCAAATAGCTCATATTCAAGACCAGAGTCATCAGTTCTGGGTGAATAAGTGAGCCATTCGACATTATGGACATTAAAATCACCCAGAATAGTAATTTCTATTGCAGTATTAATGTTGAGGACACATAGTTGTGAAGACAGAGTCAAATAAACTCGGCTCTGAATGGGCATTAGGGGAACGATAAACACAACAGAAATACTTAATTTTACCAAAAGAATTTAATTTGTATATGGAATAGTCGAAAAAACGACAATTTAATTTAGTAATCTACTCCAGGGCAATTTCTGATTTAGCAAGGCAACATACGCCTCCTTTGGGTCTGAAATTTTGAATCAAGATATATCCAGGAAAATTAAATCTAGCTAAATCAGAGGTGGAGCTTACTTGCGTTTCTGTCAGAAGTAGCAGATCATGGGGATTCAAACTGGAAGTTTTGAACAGAGTTGATGTTGGAGTGAAGTCCCCTAATATTGCAAAAGAAAATTTTACTACACTGACGAGCAGATTTGGGGCGCCGCAACACTGGAGGTGGCACAGTCGCTTGATGACGACCGGGAGGGCCCTGTGCATATATATACAGTATATATATATTCTTTTTTCTTTTTTTTTCATGGCCGGAACTATTCCCACATCTGCAGTGAGATTAGTTCAGGCTTTGATATAAACATATTTATCCAGTGGCGTATCCAGGATTTTTGCCAGGGGGTGCAAACACTTGGAAAAATTCCCCACATTATCTGTCACCACAAATTTTCCTAGACTTGATGCTTTATGTTATCAGAAATAAATTTACATCATGGATGTGCATGGCGGAATGGATGGGCCAATGAAAACTCGAGATCTGGTGTGAGTGTCCCTAACACACACACTCTCCAACATTCCTGATAATATCGCTTTTTTTATATTTTCCTCTGCGGTTCTCTCTCTCTCTCTCTCTCTCTCTCTCTCTCTCTCTTTCTTCACTTAGCACATATGTGTAAATTATAATTCGCTGCCGCACCCACCCCCAGTCTGATATTCTGTTTTGTACTACTGCTGTGGTGGTAGCCAATAGATATTCTGTTTTCCACTACTTATTCTTTTAGTTTGATTCCCACTGGCTCAGGCATCAGGGGTGGTGCATACGTCAAGACTGACCTAAGAAAATACATGTGATGGGATTAACCTCTCTTAATCCTTGACTCAGGTAACCATTCGACCTGCCCCACTCAGCAAGGAATGATTATCATATCACCTGAACTGTACTGTACAGTATAGAAAGGATTTTTCCATTAATCAATCAATCAATCAATCACTTCCTGTGGCACCCCACGGGATGCATAGGGCCTCAATGAACTCTCTCCACCAGTATTTGTCTCTTGCCATCTCCTTCAGGTCCCACCAACACTCCTCTCCTGCTTCTTTTTTCATTGTCCTCAACCAGGTTTCCCTCGGCCTACCTCTACCTCTTCTTCCTCTAGCAGTCCACTCTGGCACATCCTGTATTAAACTACCTTCTTTTCTGTATATGTGCCCCAGCCACTTCCAGCGAGACAGTCTCACATATTCATTAACTGGTTCCACTCTCGTAATATCCCTTACTCTTACATTTGTAACTCTGTCTTGCCACTTTACCCCAAGAATCCTTCTCAGTATTTTATTCTCAAATCCTAATACTTTCTGATCTGTTGCAATTGTACTGTACCATGACTCATGCCCGTAAATTAAAATTGGATTTGTAAATTTTCACTTTAGTATGTACCGAAAGCATATTATTATTCCAAACAGATTTCAACATTCCAACAGCTCGCCAAGCCTGTCTAATCCTCTCCTCAATTTCACTGTTTAATGATCCATTAGATGATACAATCGTTCCCAGATATTTAAAGTTTTCTACATTCTTCACATTATTCCCAATTACACAATCGATTTGGTTCTCCACGTTCATATTAATAATTTCAGTCTTTCCACAATTTATTACCAATCCCACTTTTTCTCCTTCCTCCACCAGACAATCAAGCACCCTCCGCATCTCGCAAACACTTCCGCAAATCAGCACAATATCATCAGCATAGTCCAAATCCATCAGCTTCTTATTTTCTTTCCAGTTAATTCCTGCACCTGTTCTCCTTACAACCAAAAAAAAAAGAAAAACGGCGTAAAGCTATTCATCCTGAAATTTTTCACCTAGAAAAGTGTGTGTGTGGGGGGGGACAAAAGATACTCTGTCTCCCGGGCTCCAAAAAGTGGGGGGGGGGGCACGTCCCCCTGTCCCCCACCCAAACGAGGATCCTGGCACACATATCACATATTTATACCTGCTTACCTTCTAAAATGTACTCTGAGGTTATCAAAATGGCTTCATGCAGTCTTCCAAAATTCTGCATGTTTCGTCTGTATGTAACAATAATTGTGCGGTGTTTGTGCAACTAGCTACAGGGTGAGAGGATATGGCTGCACGGTGAGAGGATGTGGCTGAGGGGACAGGAAGGCCATTTTCACACCTCGTCAGGATTCAAGAGCAAAAAACATCATTAGAACTCTAATATTAACCACATAAACTAAGGTGATAGGGGAAATCGTTAAGGTGTAACTGGTCATTTTTTCTCAAGGGCTTTATAATATTTAGTCCGGCTTTCAATTTCAAAGGAAATTATTGCTCCCAAATAAATATTTTTGGAAATAGATAATATTGTTTAATATACAAGTGGTAAAATTAGGAAGACTGTATTGTCATACAAGAACTATGCCAAAAATCCCTTTCATTATTTCTCCCAAATTTTCCCAGGGAGGGCAAAATGCCCCCCCTGCCCCCCCAGTGGCTACGCCATTGTATTTATCATGTTTTAACGAAATTTGTTGAATGTATTGAGAGGCAGCCCGTGATGATACCTACTGTTTCTTAGAAACATAGGTTAAACGTCAAAGTCACATGACGAGGTAATTTTCTTGCTTGCCCTGTAACCGACACCTTTAATATCTTGTTTTGAAATTGAGTTGGTTTCATCATGAGTTGCTTCCATTCACTTGATCAAATTTGGTTAAAAAAAAAAAATCGCTTTCTCACGCCCTGAGCTATCCTCACAGCTGCCGTGAGACTAGTTCTGGCTGCAAGGTATGTATGGAACAGTTTTTATCTACATATAAAGAAATTTGACGGGAGAGTTGAGGGGTAATGTTTGACGAAACCTACTTTTTTTTTTTTTTTTTTTCAGGACAGCAGGTTAAAGATTGATGTCACAGGGCAAGATCAGCTCTAGGAATGTCCCGTAACCTTGAGCTTTGGTCTATTGCTCTGATACCAAGCAAGTTTTGTCATGAACCAGCCCTCGACCTTTGAACTAAATTTGGTTAAGATCAGCACAGATCTATTCGTTTTCTCACTGCGTCCGTGAGAATATACGGCCTTGATATAACAAACAATATATATCTGGTTATAACCAGTTTTAGTGGAGGTGTTAAGGGGTAGCCCATGACTGATGCTACTACTTTTCAGATAAAAACATTTTCCGTGCACAACGATTTTGTTCGACATACTGGCCAGCCCTTGAGGGTCACAGCATGCTAACCTGGCATGAATGAAGCTCTACCACTGTGCTATAATTCAAGTTCCTAGACAAAAAACTGACAGTGCCTAACTGTTTTGGTTGAAACATCCGGGGGAGGCGGCCCTGGGATTGACATCCTGCCTGAAACCTGGACGGGGGAAATGTCTACCAATGAGCAAAATTTCATTTTCTTAACGCTCTTCCCATAAGGCCTGGACCCCATTCTTCAAGACAGTACTGTAACAGTGAGTAAGTGAATGACGGAGGGGGGGGGGAAGGAGTGACACAGGTACAGGCATTATATCCCCCACTCCCTGTAAAAAGAGAAAGAAAATGTCGAAGATACTACAGGCAGATTAATTAATGCGTAAAACTCTAACCTGAGCAAGGCTTAAAAACATTCTTTGAAACGAACTGGAGTGATGAGAGAATTACCAGGAGTATCATGAAAGTATAGACAACGAATAGGCCTAACTTCAAATTCTATCCAAGCGCAAAACGCTTTTATGCAGTTCCTGTTTATATTATTTATTTATTAATCCACTTACTTATTAATTTATTCATTTATTATGACAGTTTGAGCTTAACTCTCAAATATATTTTCCCTTTATACAATGATGCCCATAGACTATGGCACACTGACAGTATTCAGTTCTAGAACTGAAAGGCTTAACTAAACTCTGACCTAACGCCTCCTGTTTCAAATGTCTCTCATAAGATAAAAATCATCTTATGAAGGAAGCACATATAAAATACAAAACACTCGTACATCATCAGACTGAAGGGGTTAAAAGGCTGGAATTATTATCTTCAGTTTATCTCTTACCAGCCGCAAATTCACCAAGATTCACATTGCTGTAGCTGCAGAAATATTATGACTTAGTTTTGTAAGGAAGGGCAAAATCTTGAATCCATATTAATGACTGAGAAGTCAGTGACATTTTAGGAACCACAAAGAGAGAGAGAGAGAGAGAGAGAGAGAGAGAGAGAGAGAGAGAGAGAGAGAGAGAGAGAGAGGATCTGAATGACAAGAAGCGATATCAAGGATTTATGACTAGGGATGTCATTGCGGTTACGGTACGAACGCACGCACGCACACACACACACACACACACACACACACACACACACACACACACACACACACACACACACACACACACACACACACACACACAACAAATCAACGTTTTGGTTCTGAACTGGACTGCAGGTCATAATGGGAACTTTTGCAAACTCATAGTGGAATGTGAATGTGTGTTTAACCGGAATGCACCAGGAATTCGGAGTGATGATTGCAAAATGAATGGCAAAGGCAGTTATTGTGGAACTCAGCTCAATAGACTGTGGCAAAACATGGTATTCAGAGCGACAATATTGAAATCTTTATTCGTATTACCTTCCTCATCTATTGATTGTTGTAACTTTTACATATTAATTCGCACAAGAGATCTTTGTTTAAATAGTTACAGCGTCATTAGTATCCAGTCCCGCTTACCTGTATAAATATAGCATCACTGTTACATGTTTCATTGTTGTCTCTAATCGGGAAAGTTGCAGATTATCAACGTTCGCTAAAAATCCAGTATTCTGTCGTGCATAAGAAGGTACCTTTGGTGCTGACATTCACATGAAATATGCGTATTTGTGAAATCATTTTACCTCATTCTTGAATAATCTGATATTTTTACAAGTAGTGACCAGTCCATATGTAGCCTAATGCTCACACCAGTTTTATCGTTTGTCAACCAATTTTTTTTTTCTTTTTTTCCTTACACCTCCATTCCCCAATTTTAAATTCTCCCATCTGAGGTTCGCCTTGTAGTTCTTCTCCTACTCTTCTTCTCTCTCTCTCTCTCTTTCTTCTTCCTCTATTCCGTCTTCTTCCTCTTCCTTCTTCCATATCTTTTTTCATATCCTACATTAGCCTCTGCCATCCTCTTCACCCTTCAGCGTCGTGCACGATCATGCAACCAAGAATGCTGACATCTTCCATTTTCTACGTTCCTTGCCTTAGAATGACTGAAAATGTTATACTCGCCAGCTCCTCACTTGCTTCAAGCTACCTCCACCTCCTTTCCTATGCCTCAGCAGAGGTACACCCTCCAGTTCTTACTCTATCTCATTCATATTTACTCTGACACACACTGAACTAATTTCACTCAAACTTTATGTACACTCTAATATTGTACAGCACCCATTTACACTACTGTACAATACACTGCCCGGTATATTGACGTATAGTACACCTATAAACTACCCAATATAATGAAGGAATTCTGAGTACATAAAAGATAATCCTTAATTAGGTGCATTTCTGGGTGGTTGAAAAGTACAGGAGCCGCTGACAATGATCTGGCCCTCCCTTAGCGACGACCGTGACTCCGCATGCCGCAAGTTCTCCGAAAGTGTTTAGTACTGTACTTAAGAACATTTGACGCCGCTCCCTTTTCCCCCGCCCGTAGCGAGTTACGGGACCACAACTACGTTAGTACATCCGGCCCATTGTTGTCACAGAGCCGTATTCTGGACGACTACGGAGGCTACCAGTATATTAACTAGATTTTTCTACAAATGGCACTTTAATATTTTACATATTATTTATTCTCTCCAACATGGAGAGAATGTTTTCATTTGCTTGTTTGTTTGTTGTTTTGCAGATTACTCAAAACCTAAAAGAGAGATTTGGATCAAAATTGGTGGGTAGATACTCCATTTCCCAGGGAACAATCGATTAACTTTTGGGACCCATCAGTATCGTATTACAGATTCTGGGTCCGGAAAAAACTTACTGCGAAACCCTAATCAGTGATGAGAAATCCTAACCCATTATGAAGAGTGGTCTGGAAATTACGTTGCCCTTGTCGGAGAGATGCTCTCCAATGAGTGCCCCTCTAGTTTAATCTATGACGAGAGTAAAAATATGAATAACATACAGGGCCAACTAAGATGTATCTTACAAAATATAAGTGGACAAACAATAGTAAGTCAATGACAATACGAAGCACACTGTGCCAAGAGGGGCGGCTCCGATAACACTGTCTATTTTTCATGACACCAAGAGAGAGACGAGGTGGGGGGGGGGATCCTTATCTCTTGAATTTGGTGACATTTTTTAATCTTTTTTTTTTTTTTTTTTTTTTAAGTCATAAGCTTTGCTACCTGAAGACGGTTTTACATAGCTTGGAGGAGCAACATATCAGTGAAAAGGTTGTTGAATTAATGGTCAAAATATTCTGGAGATAGCTAGAAAATATAACAGACGTCCTTGGTCTGACCGATCAGATCGGTTCACCACATACAATAGATGTCCGTTTACTCACCTGGTGTTAAGATGAAATTCAAGTCAGTAAAGACAGCATATATATATATATATATATATATATATATATATATATATATATATATATATATATATATATATATATATATATATATATATATACACTCTTATAATATACGAGTATACTTCATTACCCCATACCTACGAGAGTAAGTTAAATCGGCTGACTCCAGCAAGAGTAATATGAAACAGACGTCCTCTTGATGAAATTTTAGAGCAGCAGGGACTGGAAAGAAAACTTTGTGGAGAGAGAGAGAGAGAGAGAGAGAGAGAGAGAGAGAGAGAGAGAGAGAGAGAGAGAGAGAGAGAGAGAATAACTCTAATGATAACGAGGTCTAAGTTTTACAATTATGAGTATTAGGGGAGTAGAGGAATGAACCGACTAAACCCTGATAAAATGAGGCGCTGATGGCGCCAATAAGAAGGACATGAGAGGATGGAAGACAGCGATCCTTGAAACGGCTTGAGTGCACTGACAGGAAGAGGGAAATGTAGCCAAAACTAATTCTTCATGAGAAAGAAATATGACAAAGACCGGCAGAGAATAGTATAAATGGTTGTAATGTAGTGCCATAATTTAAAGTATTAGTGTAAGTTAGTATAAGCTAGTATTGTAAGTGCAATCTTAAGCTCAAGTATGGTTGTAGGTATAACTCATGATTTAACCGTTAAGTTCTATATCTAAGTCTAGTCTTAGTTGATAATCATAATCTGAACATGATTCTGATATTGATAGTACTGAGTCAAGTATTGATGTGAATATGATTAACTGTTTTACATATGGACCAGTTCTTCCCCAACAAAGACGTATATCCGCGAAATTTTAGTAGAGATTAAAAATTGCGAATGTCATCTTTTATATTCTAATCTAGAGATTTACCTGTCAGAGTTAATAGATTTCCCCTTTTGAACTATGCAGTGATGATTAAGAGTTGACTGAAGTAAAAATATTGAAGACTGTCATTTGTGAAGTGCGAAATTTGTCAGAGTCCTGGTTACAGTCACGTAGGCATGTAACCGGCACGGTTAATAAAACTGATCGAATTCATAATTGCGTTGGCTTCATTATGATTAAAGTTTCTATACGTTTATTACAAAAAATTCAACATTGTAAGTCATTTTTCTATGTATGTTGAGTGCAAACGTATCTTGCATATTCTCTGAAGATATAGTAGAAACAAAATATTACAAAGTAATCAGTTATAGTTTTAGCCGATTCCCGAATACTATCTTGATGTTTATAAAAGACGAGAAGCCGTGCCAAACAAGTCAGATCATAGCTCCTTTTCATCGTTGCAGGTTAGTGCCCGTTCTCTCATCCCCCTCCCTTTTTTCTCTCCCTCGTGTAATGTCATCATATACGTTCGTGAGTTAAATTAGTGATATTTTCCCCTGATTCTTCTTGTGCTGAATAACGAGATCGCTGTTCCTCTCTTCATCGTTGCAGACGAGAGTTGTGGAGAACCGTGGCTAGCATCCCAAGGATTCAAGCGTTCTAGCAGCTGCCTAACCGCTAACACACTAAATCACCCCCCTCCCCCTTAGTTCATGGAATCAAAGTGAATATCGGCTGGTCCATTTCTCTATTTGATTACGGTCCATGTAATTACTGATCCTATTGATTATTGTGTCTGTTTATATAAGAATCTTCAGTTATCGTGCATTTAGTCTTAGAGAATATTCTTTGGGGTTAATCTTTAGTTTCCTTCCCGACGAGTCCGTCAGAGACCACGGGACTATATCCATGAGTACCAGTATTCTTGGGATATTAATCTAGTGTGTAAAGATACATATTTTTGGAGGTATACTGTAAATCCTCATTACTGAATATTTATTTAGTTCGTGAAGATTCATATTTCTGAAAAGTGTAACAGTATTCTTTGAACATTCAGTTTGAGAAGATTCATATTTCTGTTGATATAGATTCTCATCATATTTAGTTTTGATATAATTCACAGTTTGAAGAGTAATTTGTATCTCATTTCTTACTAAAACTTAGGTTAAGCCATTTTGTGTTTGAATTTTGCTATCCTCCAAGGAGTGGTACAGACGAGTTTGACTGGCCCGCAAGGTGTGATAATATCTAACTACTCACGCCCCCTCTAATAAGATCACGCTACCTCATTTCTCATAAAGTCATATGTTCTGAAATAAGATCACGCTACCTTATTTCTCTATAATCTCTAAAACTCTCGGCGTTACCCTGGAGGTATCTAAATTTTGATCATTACACTGGTAACTAGTTCTCAGCATCATATTGGTGGTGTATCAAGAAAATTCCCGTTATTACACTGGTGGCAGTATTCAAATGTCTTACATTAGAGTAATTTGACCCTTTAATCCATCGATGCATTTTTTCATTTTATTCTTGCTAAATTTACGCAATTTAAGCGAACTCAAAATATTCTTTTCCAAATGGAGGTGTTAAAGAAAGTTACACTAACATCTTAGCACTAAATGTTATTGTCAGGATGAATAAAAAGAAATATAAAGCAAATGCGGTTAAGACTTCAACGGGTTATATCCATGATAATGGTTAAATAAATGAAATTGTATAAACGAACCAATAATTTTTGAAAGCAGTCAGTAGGTTATAAGATATTTCACTGATAATGAGGACGCTTGATTAAAATATTCTTGTTTAGGAATGGAGGGATGTGGAAAAAATAAATATTAAATATAATAAGGCTGGGGTCTAACTAACCGTAAACTTTTCAGGTCTACATTACAAGATAAGCCCAGACTCTAAGTACAACCAACAAAAGAAAATGAAAGCAAGATGCTGCTGTATAAATGAAATGTGCTGGGAAATAACGTATGCATGTGGTGGTGAAGGTTGAGACTAATAGGGATTGTGTATGATATAATGTAAACTTTACCTAATTCATGTGGATAAGAATTTAGACGCAATCTGAGTTTCATTAAATGGATAAATAAAAAGAGATTTGCCCACAAAATCATTAAGCAATCTCCGAACAGAGTATTACAGCTGCACTTTGGACAAAATTTTGATAAGTTATTCTGCTTTTAGTGGAGAAAGAAATGAATTCGCACCATTCTTTCTATGATCATGATGGAGACAGAGGCCTACAATGGTAGTGGAGCGATGCTATTTACATAAATTTTCGCTTCAGTCGTTCCTTCCCCTTTGCTGGAGCTCTTCAGTCCACCACTCAGCGGGATGGAAGGGAAGAGGGTGCTAGTGGTCCCTTTATTGCTTCGGGCTTTTACTTTATAACCCCTCTTTGTGTGTGTGTGTGTGTGTGTGTGTGTGTGTGTGTCATAAAAGGCTTTATAGTTACTTGTAGTGGAGTTTTATATATATTAGACTTGTGGGTGAGCGGTTGTTATATTTGAGTAGCTTGTAAGTAGATAATCTTCTTTCCCATTTGTCATGTAGTGACAGGAGAGGTAAAGAATAGTATGGGACTATTTTTATTTGTCTTGGAAATATTAACAAGTCTCTCACACAGAGCGGAGTATAAAGTAGAGTCCCGCTAGCTAGCTATCTGTCTCGCTCTCTCTGTCTCTCTCTCAAGTTGCCAAGCCCTTCTCCCTGCGACCTGTCTGTTCTAAGGCTAGCTTCTTTCTGAGCTCTCTTTCCTAAATTCTGGTGTAACAGGAGACGTATCACGTGTGTTCCTTGTGGGTGGAAAGTTCTAGAAGCCTGTGTGTGAGTATGTGTGTATGTGTGTGTATGGTCACTAAGGCTTTGTTCACCGGTGGATTGCTGACAACTAACTGCATCATCTCCTTACTGGCCACTGTCGTCAGCTTTCCTCAGTGTAATTTGCAAGCTCATTTCCCATTCCCAGGCTCGCATAGAGCTGTCTATCTATCTATTTATCTATCTATCTATTATGATTTGTAACTACAATATGGAGTCCCAATACATTGCTCGGTCACGCGAAAATGGCGTACCATCGACAGTTAATAGTCCTAACATATTAATACATATTATATACACATTATAATGAACTTATAAGCTAATTAAGTGAAATACATAATATTGTAAAAGCAACATAATTGTATGAATATTGTATACATATAATATTTACAGTAAATAGTGATTATTCAGTAATATTACATTTTAAACAAGTTGTATATATATTTGAATAAATGCATTAAAGTAAATTATTTAACTGTAATACAGTATGTACTTGGGTTATTGTAGTGAAATGCATAACTGTGTTGGCCTTATAATTGTAGTTACATTTTGTTAATGCAACTGTTGTGTCTTGGCCTTATAATTGTAGTTAAAGTTACATAAAAGTTACATCTTGTTAATGCAACTGTTACATAAATGGTACATATTGTTTGTAGTTACATAATTGTAGTTAAAGTTATATAAAAGTTACATCTTGTTAATGCAACTGTTACATAAATGGTACATATTGTTTGTAGTTACATAATTGTAATAATTGCAGTCCTGACATATGAATCCGGTCATGCTGCGGTCGATGATAGTGATGATGTGTCATGCCACTTGCTTGTGGAGACAACAATTTGCTTTCATGTTTGTAGTTTATGTGGTATTTTGACATATGTAGTAACACTTAAACTTATTTTCATTTGTTTGTTATGTGATCTTACTCTATTTCTCTTTTTTCTTTCTTACTTTTCTTTCTTTTTTTTTTTTTTGTATTTATTGATTTTCTATAGTTTGTTTTTCTTCGCTTGTGTACGCTTTTTCCATGTTGTTCGTGGTTGCATAATTACTAACTAATTTCCTTGGGATACTTTTTTAAAGTTTAGTTTATATTGCACAGGTATTACTGAAAATGATATAATATAGTCCCATATTTTGTTATTTTATATAAAAAAATATATATATACACTATACACAGTATTAACTATATACACTGACTTGTTCACTTGTACCTATCGTGGGTAATATGTGTGTCAGCATTGTGTGGAAATCATTGTCTTCACAATTTTGTTGAAGATGTTCACTCTTGCTAACGTCATTTGTGTTGGCCATTTTTTTTTTTTTTCTAGTTTACCTTGTAACTTAATTTGTCTGTTTCCACTAGGTAGCTTTAATTAATAAATGTTAAATACAGTTCTTTTAATTGCTCACTGAGTAACTGTGATGGTATATTTTCTTTATTACTTTGTAGATGTAATAATGTATAGTTGTATGTATGAAACACGTATTTTATGTAGGTATAAATGGTAACACTCGTTGGTAGTAAATAAATGTTATAATAAATGAATGAATATATACAGTGTAGAATATTTATTGTTGGTGCAAGTATTTAATGATTGAATTATGAAGATAATTGAAGTAGGTATATGAATTTAAGTTGTAACTATACAGCACGTTTTATATGTTTGTGCAGAAGCTTATTGTCTATCACTGTGTATTGTATAAATGAAGTAACTCACTAATTTTTACCGTAGTGGGAATGGTGTGACTGGTGGTGCAGGTGGTGTGTTGACTGACGTGGCATATTGTCAGCAATCACGCATGATGACGTCGACTTCCCACACTGGTAGCTGTGGTGAGTGAATGAGTAGCGATGAGTAACTTGAGTGAAGATGAGTGAGTAAGATGAGTTATGAGTCGTGTCTCACTCTTCGTTTGTTTGTTCCGTTTTTCTTCCTCGATGTTTTCTCGGTCCTTTTTCCTTGTGATTTACTCGTTGTAGGATGAAGACTGCCGCTACTTGTAGGTGCGTGTAGAAGATTATACAGACGACTCGTAGAGGTGTTACTTTTAGTTGATTGTAGATGGTTGTAGTTCGTTGGTTCGTCATAGGAATTGCAAGATCGTATCAATATTTTGTTAAACTACTTGCAAGGCGTCCTGTGACCCCTTCACCTCTGCATCAGCATGATGATCATGGAGACGGAGGGGGCTGGTTGGAGAAAACTGTCAGGAGCTGGTTGTAAGTTGTTGGTTGTGAGAGGTATTCTTGTTTTCAATCTTGGTATTTTGTAGGAATTCACTGTTGATTCGTAGACGAGGTTCGTATACGTTCGCTGCCACCAAATGTCATAAAAGACTTTGTAATTACTTGTGGTTAGTTTTGTATATATGAGACTTGTGGGCGAGCGGTTGTTATATTTAAGTAGCTTGTAAGTAGATAATCTTCTTTCCCATTTGTCATGTAGTGACAGGAGAGGTAAAGAATAGTATGGGACTATTTTTATTTGTCTTGGAAATATTAACAAGTCTCTCACACAGAGCGGAGTATAAAGTAGAGTCCCGCTAGCTATCTCTCTGTCTCGCTCTCTCTGTCTCTCTCTCAAGTTGCCAAGCCCTTCTCCCTGCGACCTGTCTGTTCTAAGGCTAGCTTCTTTCTGAGCTCTCTTTCCTAAATTCTGGTGTAACAGGATACGTATCACGTGTGTTCCTTGTGGGTGGAATGTTCTAGAAGCCTGTGTGTGAGTATGTGTGTATGTGTGTGTATGGTCACTAAGGCTTTGTTCACCGGTGGATTGCTGACAACTAACTGCATCATCTCCTTACTGGCCACTGTCGTCAGCTTTCCTCAGTGTAATTTGCAAGCTCATTTCCCATTCCCAGGCTCGCATAGAGCTCTCTGTCTATCTATTTATCTATCTATTATGATTTGTAACTACAATATGGAGTCCCAATACAGGTGTGTGTGTGTGTGTGATCTTAACTGGAATGGGACGAGAGAGAAGGAAAATGCGAAATATACACTGCAGTTTAAATGACCAGATGATATATATATATATATATATATATATATATATATATATATATATATATATATATATATATATACAGTATGGTTACTGAATATAAAATACCCAATGAACGGCAGTACTTATATATTTATCCTTTTTAATAATAGAGCAGAGGAAGGAAAAAAACAAATGAATAAAGAAGATTATCCATGCACAAGACTATTGGTGTCCTCCATTCATTAAAAAAAATAATAATAAAATACCGGTAACAGTTGGACTGAACAGCTGTAGGTTGAGGTTTAGGGGGAAACAACTCTGGGGAAGCGAGTTCCAAAGAGATACAGTTCGGTGAGTAAAAGATTTCTGATTTCCATGAGTACATATTATATATATGAGACAGCTTTTTACAGGCTGCCTATGGCTGAGCTCTGGCTGCCCTGGGAATGTAGCGAGACTTACAAATGAAACAGAAGCAAAAAGTAGTGTAGCCTACATTTTAATCATTGTTTATGCATGTTGTTACCAAGTTTCTAAATTGTCAACACTTTTCTGATTAAACATCGTAAGAGCTAACCAATATCTACAAATGTCGATAAAAAAAGAATCAAAACAATTGAGTGTATGTCCACAGTACTGAACGGTTTACTTTGCCATTACCCCCTTGACATGATTTAATTTTCGGCATATCTTTGCAAATTCCAGAAGACTTTTTGAAACTTATGGTGAGTGTAAATGCAATATACAATAGACAGTGAAGGGTGTTTAACCCTCCTCTTTCTAATAAGTCTTCCCTAAGCTTATTACAGTCGCCGTGCAAAAGCTGGACTAACATTAAAATAGGTCATCTCGTGCCCATGCACAGTATATCTCGATTAAACTAGCAGACAACAAGTAATATGGCAACGATGAAGCTATTACTATAAGCAACATTAGTAAGCCTACAGGCAAGTCAAACACCATTATAATCTGTAGCATACACAGCATTCAACCTTGACGATAACCAAATCGAGATCTCAGAGCGTGCAACACCAGCGCAACACAAGTGGTCTAAAGGCCATACATATGATTTTGACCTATGACAGTGACCTTCAGAGGACTGTTCTAACAAGCGAACTACGCCATCCGCCCAGCATTCAACCACTCAGCCAAGTTTTTCTAAACTGGATCATCTCATTAATGACTAGTCGCTACAATAGATGCAATGAGAGGTTTTAAGCCAAAAAGCCTAATCCCATCAATTGAGCAGGGCCTGTAAAAAACTGGAGTGCTTGCTCTGCCTCGATTATGACGTACATGGCTTCAGGCCAACGAGAACTCACCCCTGAGGCGGTGAGAGGGGGGACCGGACCAACCCCGGGCAGTGGAGGGGCACCCCCCCTGGGCCACCTCCATGCCACACTCTACCCCACTCCTTCACTCTCTCCTTGTACCCCATCACCCACCCACCCATCCACGCACTTGCATCACTCCTTCCACCACCACCTGTGTCCCCACCCACTATCACATCTCCTGCCACCCTGCTAGTCTTGTGTCCCACCACATCCCTTCCTCCTTGTTGCTCTCTACCCTCCCACCCCCTACAGACCCCTGAGAGGTATCAGGCTGCCAAGATGTTACAGAACACACTGAAGTGCTTTCTTTTCATGCAAAAAGTTGGTAATTTTTCCAAACCCTGTACCTATAGGCCTACTCCCCAAGCCTCCCTATAGACCTTTTCCAGTGACGTCACAGAAATCACGTGATTATATTTACGACTCCATATTGGACAGCAAACTCCTCGCAGTAATGGCTGTCCAGACAGGGCTGTCAGAGATGAAACTGTCAGATTTATGCAGAAATCTGACTCAACGCCATCAATATCTGTACAGGAACAAGGTAAATTGTTTGAGGCTGGATGCTTATACCATATCTAGGGAGAAATTCACCAGTTTCAAGGACTGGGGATTGAAACCAGATCTCAGATATGGCGATCGCTGTTGCTATTTGGTAAACACCATCAAAGTTCACCGGGGCATCCTTCAAAGTAAACAGACATGTCATATTGTGTATATGCAATGTAGATAGCTGGAATTGACGTATGGTACTTGTAAATTGACTTGGTAATCAGCAAATTATTCATGTGGGGCCATGGGGCGAGGGATTGTATTACACTGACTGGGAATCGAGAAGTTGATGAATTGGTTTCCCAGTGATGTACCCTAGTTGCTGCCCCCTATTTAGAAAATTGCAAACATAGGCTTGATAAGCGTATGACAGGTATGGGTTGCTTACAAAATTTGTCATTCTTGTAGTCACATTCCTGTGAGAGCTACCTAGCATGGGCCTCATGGGCTACTGTAGGCACGGTAAATTAGTCACACTCTTATGGGAGCTGTCTAGCATGGTGCTGTTGCCCTACTACAGTTATCCTCTCTTCTTAATTTTTAAGTTAAATCAGGTTAGGTTAAGTTGGTTGGGTTAGCTTGGTTTGGAATTAAAAAGAAAAAAGTAATTTCCGGCAGAAATGAATATCAGATTCAAATTAATCACATTATAAAACATTTAAAAATGAAAGTTTTAAGCTTCAGGGTGAGTTGGGTGTAATTCTGGAAATTTACCAAGAAAATTTAATTTTGGAAATTTCAGTAATTATAGACCTAGATACATACACAGCCTATATACTGATGTTTCAAGTAGTTTTACATAAAATGAATAACTGATAGTATATGCCAAAACTGTCAAAACTACTCTTGAAGTTAACTTTTACATTACAACTGAAACATAACACTGGCACAAATTTAAATTAAGGTTATTTATTTCATGCTGATGAGTACCACAACCTAAAACTAAAAGGCTTGCAGCAATATAGTTTTTATGATTTTACATTTTATATTAAGAAAAAAAATCTCAGTAGCTACATACCTGGTAAAAGAAAAATATAAGGGGCTGTTGATATAGTACATTATTTATCGTCTTATTTGTAATTAAACTATTTTTGTACTAAGTGAAAAATGTATTAACTGGAACATGTATTGACAGTTCTGCTTTCTGTGGAGAAACATTCTTTTCTACGTAAAATAGAAAATTATAAATAGTAGTACTAGTAATTTTGTTTGTTATAATTGCAACATTGTTTAGCACACAGGTTCACAGTGGTAGGCTATGTAAGTTTTATACTGAAGTCTTGAACAATATTCTATACTGCATTATTATTAAAATCATCCACCATGACACAAATATCTGTTTCAAATGAATCGCAGTGAAAAACATTGAAAAAATAAAAATATAAGCTTTAACCTAACCAAACGTAACCTGACCTCTTTACCTTACCTAAACTAACTTCAAGTATGACCTAACCTGTAATTTAATCGGTTTTACTTACGCATCTAACATTCTTGATCATCACTGCTATGTCAGATTTGGTTTGGGTGAAACTGGAGTAATATCAAAACAAGGCCTGTTAATGGAACCTCCTCCTCTTTTCCATGCACACTCATGGCCGTGTGGATCTTGTACTCTGACATTAACACAATTAGGATATCCCATGACACCTGGAACTCCTAAGAATGGTAAAGATGCCCGTGTCTACTCACAAATCATCGGCTCACCTGATATGAAACGCTTGCAACAGAGCCGGGAGTAGGCCGCCAGCTGCCAATTCTCCCTCTTCATGGCAGCTATCCACTTGTCTCGCCTTTCCTCATTGGCTAGAAACCAGTAGAAGTTTATCCCACTTCCAGTTTTCTACCTTGTCTTACAGCTGAAGGCACAATAGTGGAATACCATTTTGGATTCTGCAATTCTCACTCTTTAGACGTCCGACAATTTGCCGTCCAATATGGCGCCGTAAACAAAAGTCACATGACTTGTGACGTCACGTGGAAAAGATTTATTGCCTAGTAATCTCCCCACACCTACATATTCCTGTTTTCATGGTTGGTGTGACAAAACACTTTGAAATGATCTATTTCAATTAAAAAAATAAAAATAGGTAGTTATCAAAATTTTCACATTTTAGATTGTTTTCGAGGGGTAACTATAAACTTTTTTGAGCTTTGATGAGCGGTTGTGTGGTAACAATTAGGCCTACGGGGGTGCGGATTGCGTTGTCAGGTGTGTTAATTCTTCCTCTTTATCTATCTATCTATCTATATACCTAGGCTGCTTCCCCCAAGGAAAGGGAGGTAGCCGAGACAGGACGACTCACTCTCCATTTACTCATCCATTCAAACACATTCATTCGCATCTTAGCCCCAAAGGGGAGAACGGACAGATCCTCACCGCATCACACCGCACAAGGGTCAACTGCGCAATGCAAGCAGTGACATCCACAGCAGGGCCCGACAGCAGAACTGGTTTACCCCTGCCACATCATAACAGACCCATCCCCTTACCCGCACCTGACCTGACTAGCTGATCAGACCAAATGCGGGAGAATATCCCCTCAGGGCTGCGTCATCACTTATTCATTCACAATTTCTCTCCATTTATTTCTGTCACGCACAGCCACTCTTCCTTGCTCAACAGACATCCCTCTCGCATCCAGCGCTCTCTTCACACTGTCCATCCATCCTATTCGTGGTCTTCCTCTCAGTCTTACACCTCTCACATCAGATCTAGTTATCTTTTTCACCAATCGCTCATTATCCATTCTCTCCATATGCCCAAACCATTGCAACACCCTCTGCTCAACTCTACCAGCCATCTCCCGAACAACTCCAGTTCTCCTTCGCACTTCATCATTTCGCACTCGATCCATACGCGTCACTCCACACATACTCCTCAGACATCTCATCTCCATTACATTCAAACTTTTCCTCTCTGCTACACCCATATTCCATGTTTCAGCCCCATATAACGCAGTCGGTACCACAACACCCTCATACAGCCTTCTCTTTACATCCATTCTAAGCGAACGACATTTAAACACTTTTTTCATTCCTCCCAGCACCTTTCCTACTTCATTAATTCTAAACTTCACTTCTGCATCTATTCTTCCATCCACAGCAACATGTGACCCTAGATATTTAAAACAATCTACCTCCTCAAGCAACTCACCATTCAAAACTATATTCATCCCCCTACCATCTATCAACCTCGTACACTTCCATCACTTTACTCTTATTCTCATTTACTTTCAATTTCCTCCTTTCACACACCCTTCCAAACTCCTCTACCAACTGTCTCAATTTCTCCTCTGAATCAGTCACCAATGCAGTATCATCTGCAAACAGCAGTTGCTTCAGATTCCACTCTCCTCCATCAACATTTACCAGACTCAGACCACCTAAAACTCTTGCATTCACCTCCCTTACAACACCATCCATGTAAATATTAAACAACCAAGGCGACATCACACATCCCTGTCGCAGCCCCACTCTCACGGGAAACCAATCACTCACAGCATTTCCCACTCTTACACACGCTCTACTATTTACATAAAAACTTTTCACCCCTTTTAGTAACCTACCATCAAGTCCATACAATCTTAAAACAGTCCACAAAGCCTCCCTATCAATTCTATCATACGCTTTCTCTAAATCCATAAATGCCCAAAACACATCCTTGCCTTTCGCTAAATACTTTTCACACACTTGTCTCACAGCAAACACCTGATCAACGCATCCCCTCCCTCTCCTAAAGCCACACTGCTCATCACTAATCACTCCCTCTGTACCCTCTCTAACTCTCATAATTAACACTCTACCATACACTTTACCTACAACACTCAACAGACTTATACCCCTAAAGCTAGTACATTCATACTTATCACCCTTGCCTTTATACAACGGGACCACACAAGCACTTGCCCAGTCAATTGGCACCATACCTTTCTCAAAGCACACATTCAATAATCTTACTAACCAGTCAACAATAGTCACTCCACCACCCTTCAGGCATTCCACAGCACACCCATCCATACCTGCAGCTTTCCCTGTTTTCATCTCCTTTTTACTGCCTTCTCCACTTCCTCCTTCGTGATCAAAGAATCATTCAACTCTCCCAACACATTTATTCCTTGCACCCTTCTATCTGCCACAATCTCAGCCACGTTTTCCTCCTCTACATTTAACAATCTTTCAAAATACTCTGCCCATCTCTTCCTTACTGCATCCATCTCAATTAACATCCCTCCATCCTCTGCTTTTACTCGTTCTTCCTTCCCTGACTCTCCCTTTCGCACCCTTTTCACCTCCTTCCAAAACATTTTCTTATTCTGTTGAAAATTCTCTGTCAGCCGCCTACCCCACCTCTCATCTGCTGCCACTTTAGCATCACGCACAGCCCTTCTCGCTCTATTCCTCTTTTCCTTATACCTTTCATATGACATCTCATCCTTCCTCTGCAGCCACACTTCATATGCACGTCTCTTCTCAGCCACAGCCATACTTACTTCCTCGCACCACCATTCACTTCCTTTTCTTACACCACCACCCACACGTCTCACACCACACACCTCTTCTGCATGCTCCACCACAGCACTCTTAAACAACTGCCATTCCTCCTCCACACTGCCATTTTCCCGATCTTTCACTGCGTTCCACTCATCTTTCAATTTCTCCTGATACTCTATCTTTTTCTCTCTTTTATCCAACTCACTCACTTTCAAAACCTCCCTGCCACACCTAACCCTCCTAGCTCTCACCCATCTCTTACCTACTCTTAACTTTCCCTCCACCAGGTAGTGGTCAGACATACCTCCACCCTCCCCTCTCAGAACTCTCACATCCAACAATCTTCCTATTACATTCCTAGACACAACCACATAGTCCATCAAGGCTCTATCAACAACCCTTCCACCCTCCTGTCTCACCCATGTATACTTATAAATATCTTTCTTCTCAAACAGCGTATTCCCAATCACCATCTCTCGCTCAACACACATCGCTATCATTCGTTCCCCATTTGTTCTCTTTAGCCAGAACAAAATCAATTTACCCTTGATGAAAGTCGCCAACACCCCCCCCCCCCCGAATTGCGGCGGGGGGGGGGTAGCCACCTGAAATAATTGCGGTCTGAAGGGCCTGTCGACCATGCCTTTGTGACCTTGACATTGGAATTATTGTTCCCAAATCGAATCTCTTCATTTTTTGGTGAATTTTAATTCATCAGTTAGGACTGGTCCAATCTTCTGACTGCTTGTTGTGAAAATGGAATTCCTAATTTTTACCTTACTATGAATTCTTCCACCAAAATTAGTATATAAAGAACAAAAGCTGCTTCCAATGACCTTACTGTGTTCCTTGAAAATTTAGTTATATCAGAAGAGAGAGAGAGAGGGCGGGTGGGGGGCAGGCCCTTCGCTGACTGTCAACCCTTTCACCTAGTATGATCCATGTCATACCAAAACTATTTAAGCAATATTCATACCACATGCACACTCACAGGTCAAACTTTGATCTTGGCTCATGACCTTCACCCTTCATTATTTTTTTTCAAAGTCGGCTCCTTTGTTCTTCACCTACCCTCAACCCGTCCGTCAAGTTTGGTATAAATTGGAACAACATTGTTTAACCCACCCCATCCCGACCACTTTTCCACCACTGACTCCCCCCAATCCCGACCATTTTTGGAAAATTTTTTCTTTGCACAAACCTCCGCTTTTGGTGAGAAACATCGAAAATTCATAGAGAAATCACTCACCTGAGGTTTAAAATACTCGATCCAGGTACCAGTACCTCCTTACCTTACTGGGTTTTCTAACAGGCTGGCACCAAAGAAAACGAGTTCTATGGGAGGGTAACTATTTCATACCACTCATAAACGGTATTTGATTATTTACTTGGTACGAATTTTCATGTAGTACAAGAGTATATTGGTTTTCAAACAATAATATAGGCATTATAAGTACTGTTTCACTCACCAACTCATCACCATACCTGACCTTTTTTTGCCACATTACCTGATCATCATTTCTGAGTGTTTCTTCCTCTAATGCTATGTAAAGTTAGTCCTCCACATTGTCATCGACTGGGGAATCACTGTGGCCCTGAATTTTGTACCGTGGCATGACATGGCTTTAGTGGCCAGGTCACTGATAACAGGTGAATTGCTGAGACAATGGCTTGCAGGGGGGGAAGGTCATGCTGGGTAAGGCATTGTCCCTGCCTAGCATCTTGTAGAGGAAGGTGTCCCGTGTATACATATAAAAAATCACTTGCAAAAATTGAAAATTGTGCAAATTAGGGACCTTGCAATTGATTCGCGTTTATGTACGTCAACGGGATTGGCAGTGACAAAACTTGTGGACTTTAATTCACGTTGAGAGGACGCCGTGGGTTAAACTGACCTTGTCATGTGATCTTGCATTTAGCCTATGGTGGTAAAAAAAAAAAAAAAAAGTCTCACCTATGCCTGACCCTAAAGCTTTCCACCAGGTTAGTCTATAACCAGATAAAAACGCTGAGTTTTACTATTAACACACACACACACACACACACACACACAGGGATTCAATCTAGGCGGACGTGTGACATCGGCGCTCCGTACCAAAGCATCACGGCCAGTGGCATTACCTAAATAGTATCTTTGTATGAGTCAAGCTCAGTACCAGGTTAGACTAAATGATTGTTCATTATTAAAAGGAAAAAAATAATAAGTTTAAACAAGACTTGTAAAAACAGGAAATAGAACCAAGACGAAAGAATACGCTGAGTCATCTCTGAGGTTTGTTTAGACTACAAGAACACGGAGATTGTAAGTACATGCTTTGCACTTTAAGTATTGCAGAATGGATACATACTTCAGTAAAACAAATTTGGAAAAGAAAAGGGATAAAGGTAAAAAGCAAAATGATGATTTCTACCAAGAACTGGTTGAAGTAGAGACCCACAATAGACTGGTTGAATGTGTAAACAAACTAGAAATGGCTTTCAAAAATGAAATTGATGAAATAAAGAAGCAGATGCACTTGCAAAAGGAAGAAATAGAAATACTAGGAAGGGAGGCCAATAAGAAAGATACAACCATCAGTGAACTAACAGTGGAATTGAATACACTTAGGAAGAAAATGAGTGAAATGGCAAGTACAGTAGTCAATCACGAGAGTTTTATGGAAGAGTTCAAAAATGACTCAGAGACAATTAGGCAGGTTAGCAGTCTTATTGACCAGAGCAGTGATACTGAGGAGAAGATAACACAAGTGAATGAAGCTGTGCAAAGCTACAAAAATGATGTAGAAACCACGTATGCTGAAATGGTGAAAGTAAAGAAAGACTTAGAAACAAGGGTGGAGGAAAAAAGCATTAAAAAGGAGGTGAAAAGAATAATCCAGAACAATCCAAAGTTAGTCAGAGATTCAGTAGAGATAAACAAATCAATAGTAATCACTGGTATAGAAGAGGAAGAAATTAAAAACAAGATCACAGGAGACAAAAAGGAGATGGCAAATGTAATGAGCTTACTGAGAGAAGTATCAGAGGAAATCTGTAGTAAAGACATAGAGGAACACAATAGGTTAGGGAAATACGAGAAAAGCAAGACAAGACCTCTAAAGGTGACTTTCCAGAGTGTAAACACTGTGGAAGAGATACTAAAAAATGCAAAGAATCTTAAGGAAAAAGAGGAGTTCAAAAATGTATGGATAAAAAGATGCCTAACACAAGAGGAACTGGAATTACTGAAAGAGAAAAGGGAGGAAGCAAAAACAAAAAATGAGGGAAGATCAGAAGAGGACAAGAAGAATTTTTTTTTACAAAGTAATAGGATTGCAGGTACGAAAGTGGTACACAAACAGGATGGAAGAAAAAGAAGGAAGGTAGTAGAACCATGTCATGACAAGTATATAAACAAGATGATAAAGTTGATGTACTCAAATGTGGATGGAATGGTATCTAAATTATTAGAGATGAATGATTATGTCAGAGAAAATGAACTACAAATAATATGCCTAACTGAAACAAAATTAATACCAAGGATATCAAATGACATAGTAAACTTAGAGGAATACAATATATGGAGAAGAGACAGATATTTTAAAAAAGGAGGAGGAATTATAATATTAACTAAGAAAAATCTAATAGTCAAGGAAATAAAACTAGATATACCATCACAAGTAGAACTGATTGCAGTAGAGATCGACACATCTGAAGGTAAAGTAATTGTAGCCAATTTGTACATGCCACCCATGTCAAACACATGGGAAAGAGACGAATATGAGGACCTAGCAGAGAGTACAATTCAGAGTGTAAGATCATTGCTACATAAAATGGAAGAGAAATCGGAAAGAATTATACTAACTGGGGACTTCAATACAAATATAAATTGGAATACTCTAGATATAAATAGCCAAGAAAGCTGTTGGGACCAAAAGCTCCTGGATCTCGTACAAGAGTTCTTCTTAACGCAACATGTGAGGGAAACCACCAGAAAAAGAGGACTTGATGTACCTTCAGTGCTAGATCTAATATTTACAAGGCAAGGAAATGATACTGACAGTTTAATATATCACCCTCCACTCGGCAAAAGCGATCATGCAGTACTAAATTATAACTTCAGGATAGCATATGACATAGTAAACAGCAATGAGAGTTACAAAAAGAGCCTAAACTATAAAAAGGGAAATTATCAAGACCTAAAGAAGTATTTCTTAGAAGTTGATTGGGAAAATGAGTTTAGAGGACAAGATTTAAATGCTGTATATAAAAATTTTTGTGAATTTTATGAAATAGGAGTCCAGAAGTACATCCCACAGCACAAAGAAGCAGATAAGAAAATACAGAAATGGTTCAATACAGAATGTAAAAAATCAAAAGAAAGACGAGATTTGTTGTGGAATAGATACAGAAGACACAATAGTGAAAGGGCGTATAATAATTACAAACAGGCAAGAAACGACTATACAAGAATAAGGAGGGAAGCCCAAAAACAGTTTGAGGAGGATATAATAAATAAAAGTAGTGATCAGCCAAAGCTGTTTTACAGCTATATCAGAAGCAAAACTAAAGTAAAAGATATAATACAATCCATTACGGACGAAGGAATCACTTATACACAAGAGAAAGATATTTGTGAAGCACTAAATAAGAATTTCCAATTAGTTTTTACAGAAGAAAAAAATTTTGAGAGGGACTATGTGGAACACGCATGTCCACACATACTACCAGATATACAAATAGCAGAAAAAGTAATACAGGAGGAGTTAAGTTGATTAGACAGAGGAAAAGCAAGTGGTCCTGATGAAATTTCATGTTGGGTATTACGAGAATGTGCAAAGGAGTTATGTAAACCACTATTTTTAATTTTCAAGAAATCCTTGAGTCAAGGTAAACTACCTGATATTTGGCAAAAAGCAAATATTGTCCCCTTATTCAAGAAAGGAAATAGACAAAATCCACTCAACTACCAACCAGTATCACTGACCAGTGTTGTAAGCAAGATATTAGAAAAACTTATAAGAAAAGCTTGCGTAAATCATCTAGAAGAACACAGTATGATAACAGAAAGACAGTTTGGTTTCAGAAAAGGAAAATCATGTTTTACTAATCTGTTGAGCTACTATGACAGAGTAACAAACACAATACAGGAAAGGGAAGGATGGGTGGACAGTATCTATTTAGATTTCAAGAAAGCTTTTGACACGGTACCACACCAAAGACTTTTATGGAAACTGTACCATCAAGGAGGAATTCGAGGCAAACTGTTTTGTTGGATGCAAGACTTTCTCATAAAAAGAGAAATGAGGACAGTACTAAGAGGAAACTACTCATCATGGAAAGAAGCGACTAGTGGAGTACCACAGGGTTCAGTGCTGGCACCAATCATGTTTTTAGTGTATATAAATGATATAAACAGTAACACTGAAAATGAGAGCTATCTGAATATGTTTGCAGATGATGCAAAAATACAAAGGAGAATTACTAACACAGACTCTTGTAAAGAGCTACAAGAAGAATTAAATAAACTTCATGAATGGAGTAGTACATGGCAAATGGAATTCAATGTGGACAAGTGTCATGTAATCAAGTTTGGTAAAAGTGGAAAAAGACCTGATTGGGATTATAAGTTAGGAAATAAAACCCTATACACATCAGAAAGAAAGAAAGACCTAGGTGTGATTATCAGTAACAGACTATCTCCAGCTGACCACATCAGCGAGAAGGTACGGAACATGTATACACTGCTTGCAAATATGAGAATAGCATTCACATACATAAATGAAGACATGCTAAGAAGGATAATAACATCATTCATTAGACCAACCCTGGAATATGCATCAGTAGTCTGGAGTCCTCATCTCAAAAAGCACATAGACAAGATTGAAAAAGTTCAAAAGGCCGCTACAAGATGGATACCAAGCTTAAGGGACCTAAGCTACGAAGAAAGACTAAATAAACTGAATCTGCCAACACTACAGGAGAGAAGGAAAAGAGGTGACATGATAATGCTATATAAATGCATATCAGGAAAGGAGAAAATAGACATAAATGATTACTTAACATATGGAGAAGCATCAGCAAGAGGACACTGCAAAAAATTGCATATGAAGAGAGGTGATAAAGACGTAAGGAAATTCAGTTTCCCAAACAGAGCAATTGATCAATGGAATGCACTACCGAATGAAATAGTGTGTGCCAAAACAATTCACAAATTTAAGGATATGTACGATAAATATGGTTTAAGACACGGGACAGTACGAGCTTGACTCATTCAACGCACAATCTCTCTCTCTCTCTCTCTTTCTCTCTCTCTCTCTCTCTCTCCAAGAATCCAACTGTAGTACGTGGCATATTATTTCCCTAGCATGGCAGGCACTACCTGTTTTAAAATGGATCTCCTCCCTCTCGACCCCTTCTACCGTCAGGCGATTTTGTTAAGTTTTACAGAGAACCGTCGTTTTGAGGGGCTAAAAAAAAAAAAAATCTTCATATAGCATTTCTGATTCATACCGCCTTCATTTATTATTATTATTATTGTTATTATTATTATTATAATATTATTTTTATTATTATTATTATTATTATCATTATTATTATTATTATTATTATTATTATTATTATTATTATTATCATTATTATTACTTTTATTATTATTATTATTATTATTATTATTATTATTATATTTATTATTATTTAGTATTATTAAAATTATTGTCATTGTTATTATTATTATTATTATTATTTATTACTATTGTTGTTGTTGTTAGCATCATTGTCATCATCAATATCATGACCATTATTACCTCCGGAGTTGGAGGAGGTTATTTATTCAACCTGTTTGTCTATTTGTTTGATATCCACAAAATATCTCAAAGAGTTGTTGATGGATTTGAATAAGATTTGGTGCATATGTGGGTGAATGGCCAAGAATGAGTTTATTAAAATTTATTGGTGATCTGCACTGTCTGGTATAGGGGCTGGTGGAGGTACACGCTCTCAGTGTGCTGTCTTCTTGATGTAATAATAACACTAATATAAAAAATAATAAATAAAAAGTAAAAGGAACATGACAACAACAACAACAATTATTATTATTGTTATTATTATTATTATTATTATTATTATTATTATTATTATTACCGGTATTATTATTCACCTAACCAGTAGTGAGTTATATTCTTGTCGTTATTATTATTATTTGTATTATTATTATTATTATTATTATTATTATTATTATTATTCTAGGTGCTTTTAGGTCGACTTCTTGCCATAAAGACACTAGCTACCGAGCGGGGTCCTCTTTCGAGACCGGAACTAGAACATCTTAACAGAGGAACAGGGCATAAAAACGCGGCAGGCTACCTTAACACATAAATTGCCTTAATTCGGCTTCCTTACAATATACATACAATCGTATACAGTACAGGGCATAGGTACAGTGACAGGCTTATTAGGGGTAGTATTTACTTGACATTACACATACAATGTGATTACCTTCAGTCAGTAATATACGCCAAAAATACATACGGGTTGGAGATACAGTCTATATAGTCCTTTCTCCCTACAGTCCTTGTGTATCGTTCTTAGTTTCTAGGCTTAGGTAACTCGCACTGTATGCCAAAGCACTACCGTCTGTAGGTACGTTCACTGTCAGTTTTCACTGTATCACTGCTCTGAGTTTAAACACATAACACGAGCACTGTCAGTCTTTGTTTTCCAGCGTGACCTGAGATTGCACTAGAGAGTTTCTTAGGCTGCTGAAACCTGGGTTCGATTAAGGTGGCGCCCGGGCGTAGAGGGCTGGCCCACGGGCGTGCCTTCCCGTAGAGGGCATGGGACTACTGCAGGGGACGTCATAGCCCAGGCGCGTTCCTGATATGGGGTGCATGGAGGTTCCCTCCTGGTGGAGCCTCGACCTGGCAAGTGGCTCTTGGGACCGATACTGCAGTGCTGCAGGGGACAGCAACAGAAGGACGCACGGTGGCCAATCCTTCCCAGGTATGGACAGTGGACACTACCACAGTGCTGTTTGGGACTGTACTTAGACAAGTCCCACCCCGATCCTGGCGAAGGCTGGCCCGGCTGTGATGTAGGTGGCCAGTACTGCGTGGATGCTGCTGGTTATGTTGGGTGGAAGAGGGGCATAGGGCCGTAGCATACTGGGGCCCTTCTCGCTCGGACCTGGCACATCCTTTACCTGGCCCACCGTGGTGTCTTCCTGGGGTGGGGATGGGGTTGCAGCTCCATCATAGGGGGGGAAACGCCATGGGGGGGGGAACGCCATGGGGGTGCGTATCTCAGTTATCATTATTATTATTATTAGTCACCACAGCAGTGGTGAGTTATAGTGTTCCTTTCAGTGTCATTATACTTGTTATTATTCTTTCTTAAGAAGAAATAAATTGCTAGTATTTCCTCAGTTTCAAAGCTACGGCCATCATACTTGGCCATCCGAGTACCCCATCTGGTGGCTTCATATGACCCAATATCATCCATTTCTCGGTACTGGTTTTCCAGTTACAGCCAAAACCCTTTAAAAATAGTCTAATCGTGGATTCTTAAAAACTACCAAAGGTACAGACTTAAAATTTTTGTGGGACATAGCCAACGTCAGGGAGCAGGTCTAAATGACTATTGGCCCATTTGGCTCAGTAGTTTCTGAGATTGCCCAAGGGTCAGTGGAAAGTAGTCTGGGGTCATTGAGTGCACAATAAAAAAAAAAAAATGTTAGAACTACAATCACAGAACTCGGTAAAATTCTAGAATTTCATATGCTATGCATGGCTAACAAGTATGAATGACCTTGACCCAAAACTCAAGGTCACAGCCTTTTTGACATTCTTCTAGGAGGCCGTAATACCTTGACGTACAAAGGAATACTATATGAAACCAGTTGAAAACACTAGCTCCAGCAGTAGGTATTATTATATTTAGTATTCTTTCTTATGAAGAATTAAACTGCTTGAATTTGCTCAGTTTCAAATCTACGGCCATCCTACTAAACTATCTGAGTCCCGCAACTGGCGGCTTCATATGGCCTAATATCATCCAGTTCCTAGTACTGGTTTTCCAGTTACAGCCAAAAACCTACGAAAATAGTCTATTTGCAGACCTTAGACACCACTACAGGTACAGACCTGAAATTTTTGTGGGACATAGCCAAGGTAAGGAGCAGGTCTGAAATGACTATGGGCCCATTTGGGCCAACAGTGTCTGAGATCATCCAAAGGTCAATGGAAAGTCGTTTGGGGTCATTTAGCACACAATTAAAACAAAAATAATAGACTGAATTACTACCACCAAATTTGGTACATTTATAGATAATGTTGTGCTCTGCACGGCTACCATGTATGAATGACCTTGACCCAAAACTCAAGGCAACAGCCAAGGTCAAAGATCAAAATTTCCTTTTTTTTTTTTTTTTTTATAAAACTATATGAAGCCTGTTGAAATTGCTAGCTCAGCAATACGTATTGGGGAATGAATCTGCCCCTGCAGTTGAACTGAGAAAGAAATTGGATGACCTTTTCATGTTGTGAGTTACTGAAATTGCTTATAGAAATTTTATTTCTAGTTGTTATACTCTTTCTTACACAGAAGAAAATTGCTTATATTCACTCAATTTCAAAGCTACAGCCATCATACTTGGGCAGCTGAGTCACCCATCTGCCAGCTACATATGGCCCAGTATCATGAAGTTCCCAGTACTGATTTTCCAGTTACATCCAAAAACTTATAAAAATAGTCTGTTCATGGATTCTCTGAGACCGCTACAGGTACAAACTTGAATTTTTTGTGAGACATAGCCAAGGTCGGCGAGCAGGTCTGAAATGACTATAGGCCCATATGGGGCAGTAGCCCAGTGGCCAATGGAAAGTAGTTTGCGGTCATTGGATGCTCAATTCAACCCTAGAATGATATAGTGTGTTTTCTGTAATGATAATGATATCGTTGGGTCTGAGAGACCCAGTAGGAAAAAATGAATAAATATTTTTCTAATGACAGTTTAATAGAAGTAACCATTGCACATGGACTATGAAGTATGCTTGACCTATTGAAACAGGAAAATAAGTCAAAAGGGAACCTCTATCTGTAAGAATATGAAAAATATTTTGAAAAATGTTTGAAAAAAAAAATCACAGACAACTGCAGACAAAAAACTAATAAACACAAGGGGTTAATATTTGTATGGTACGTTATTTATATAATCTGCTGCCTTGTGCTTGTTGTCCAGCATGCTATCACCACAGTGATATGTAGGACAACATGGCAAAATAGAACATAAATTTTGGAGATCAATAATGAGGTAGTTTCACATACTCATATTTACAGTACACTAAACCCCATACAATGACTAATTGATACTTAGGTGTTGTAAATATCTAAAGAGTGAAAGAAGATCATTTCTAAGGCAATATAGTATGTATATTATGGTATTATATATATGGGTAACGGGTAGGGACCTATGAGCTTCGTGACTATGAGCCAACAGGCGGAGGGTGCCCTTAGCACCCTTCCGGCAAAATCCCTCACACAGCAACTCCGGTAATTAAGGGGTTAAGGTAAAAGGTGTATAATACATACCATCGCCATTTGTCATCAGTACCACCAGTCACCCAGCTAGCAAAACCTCTACCACAAAAGAAACCCAACACCATCAACAACCATAATTAGACCAAACTGTGCACCCACCTTGGTCACCTCCAGTACAGTCCTCTTAATACGAGAACTCATAAAAGTCGTGTAATTAAAAACCACATGGTTAATGAGGCCATAGAGAAGATCAAGGGTAAAATTTAATATTCGCTTGAATTGTAAACAAGAACAAAATAATATGCTCTTTTAATTAGGTTCATGAAAAAAAAAAAAGTTATGTTTATATCAATATGTGTCTTACTGGGGATAATATTCCATGCATTGCTACTGACACTGTTTCTCATTATGCAAATTTCCTTGCGTGGTGTTAATCGGAAATGAACCCTGTTAACAGCATCTCTCATGACTGTCCAACTTCATCAGAATAAGTGCCATCCATGTCAGCTTTCCCTCCCAACCAAATACTATCCATGTAAACTGCCCCTTGCGACCAAATACTACCCATGTCATCTGTCCCTCCTGACCAAATACTATGTCAACTGTCCCTCCCGACCAAATACTACCCATGTCAACTGTCCCTCCCGACCAAATACTACTCATGTCAACTGTCCCTCCCGACCAAATACTACCCATGTCAACTGTCCCTCCCGACCAAATACGATCAATGTCAACTGTCCCTCCCTACCAAATACTACCCATGTAAACTGTCCTCCCGATCTAATACCATCCATGTCAGTTGTCTCTCTCAACCAAAACTAGCCGCTTTAGCTCTCCCTCCCGAACAGTTCACTACATGTCAGCTCACTTTCCTGACCAGTACTAACCGTATCAACACTCCTTGCTGAACAAATACTACACGTCAGTTATTCCCAGCCCCCTACCAATTACCCATGTAATATTTCACTCCCGATCAGAATAGTATCATCACATACTCCTTCACACTCCCAGTGACAAGCAAATACTGCATTTTCTCCGGCAAGAAGTGGATATTTCTATATTCGCATACAGACTAGGAAGCAAATATATTGTGATGTTTGGAGTCGTAGGTCAATGTTTGTGTAGAGTTGAAAGAGAGGGGCCCCTTCACTCCTTCCAGGCAATTAGTTTTTTTTTTAATGCGAGGAAGAAGGAACCAAAGGCCACGAGCCCGCAATAACAGTTCCCTCCAGGAGAAAAACAAAATACAATAGAGAGCCAAATTCAAGATCCGATCATTACGAGATGCCTGGACACACTGCGTTTGAAAGACTGGAGATCATAGGCAGCAGGAAATACAGACAAAGGGAGACAGTTCCAGAGTTGACCTGTTGCATAAATGAAGGACTGGAAGTAACGGTTAACTCTTGCATTAGAGAGTTGGACAGAAAAGGAATGAGAGTTTGCTGCTAAACGAGTGGTACGCACCTGTCGTAGAGGTGGAGGAATGCATGCAGACAGTTCAGAGGAGCAGTAACCAATGAAGTAGCGATAGAAAAGAGATACAGATGCAACAGTGTGATGAAGAGACAGAGGTTGAAGGGAGTCAGTAAGAGGAGGAGAGTTAATGAGACGAAAAGCCTTTGATTCCACCCTATTGAGAAGAACTGTATGTGGGGAGCCTCCCCACACATGAGAGTTGTACTCCACACAGGGGCGGATAAAACCCCTGTATAGAGTCAACAATTGTGCAGGGGTAAAGAAAGAATGGAGTCGGCTTAGCACACCTAATCTCTTGGGAGCAGATTTTACAAGAGATGTAATATGACCTTTCCAAGATAAGTCCGGAGTAAATGAAACCCCAAGCATGTTCAAAGATGATGCAGGATTAATCTGAATATTATTAAACATTAGTGGGTATACCTGTGGAAGATTTTGTCGGGTTTATAGGTGTAAGAACTGAGTCTTAGATGCATTAAAAACAACCAGATTATTTTTCCCCCAGTCAGAGATACGAACCAAGTCAGACATTAGGTGTGTCATAGCCTCATCCCTTGTTTGTTGAAGTAACTGCTCAAATGGGCGTTGCGGGAACCGAATGGAAAGGTGAAGGGTGGAGTCATCAGCGTATGTGTGGATAGGGTTAGATGTACAGCTTAGAAGGTCATTGATGAATAAAAGGAAGAGAGTTGGTGATATGACAGAGCCCTGAGGAACACCACTGTTGATAGATCTAGGAGAAGAACGATGGCCATCTACAACAGCGGCTATAGAATGACCAGAGAGGAAGCTAGCGATGAAGGCACAGATAGAAGGATAGAAACCGTAAGAGGGCAGTTTGGAAATTAAAGTTTTATGCCGGACTCGATCGAAAGCCTTTGAGATGTCAAGTGCAATGGCAAAGCTTTCGCCATAGTCCCGAAAGGAGGATGACCAGGAGGTGAGAAGATCGCCTGTGGAGCGTCCCTGACGGAACCAGTATTGACAATGAGAAAGAAGGTTGTGATAGGAAAGATACCTTAAAATTTTTCTATTGAGAATTGACTCGAAAACTTTTGAAATACAGGACGTTAAAGCAATTGGACGATAGTTGGAGGGTTGGGAGTGGTCACCCTTCTTTGAGACTGGCTGAATGAGAGCAAACTTCCAGCAAGACGGAAACGTACAAGTGGACAGACAAAGGCGAAAGAGTTTGCCTAGGCATGGTGTAAGCACAGAAGCACAGTTCTTTGAACAACAGGAGGGACTCCATCAGGCCAATATGCCTTGTTAGTATTGAGGCCAGTGATAGCAGAAAATACATCAGCTGAAGAAATTTTAATGTCAGCCATGAGGACGTCGGAGGGGGGAAGTGATGGAGGAACAGCACCGGAATCGTGTAAGGTGGAATTGGGGGAGAAAGTCTGTGTGAAGAGATCTGCTTTATCAGTAGAAGAAATAGCTACAGAACCATCAGAGTAGAAAAGAGGAGGGAAGGATGATGAGGTAAAGTTGTTAGAAAGGTTTTTGGCAAGGTGCCAAAAGGGGCAGGAAGAATTCGAGTTGGAGAGTTGAGAACATTTATTATGGATGAAATTATTTTTAGCAGAGCGAAGAACAGACTTAGCACGATTCCGGGCAGAAACATAAAGATGATGTGATTCAGGGGTGGGTTGGCTCCGGTACCTTTTGTAGGCCCTCTCCTTGTTGCGGACAGCATTAGAACAAGCGTGATTAAACCAAGGCTTTCTTGCGTTAGTCAAAGGATATGAGAAAGGAATGTATGCTTCCATGCCCGAGAAAATAACCTCCGTAATGCGCAAGGTACACTCAGATGGCTTCCAGCCATGGAAGCAATAATCATTCCAGGGAAAATCAAAGAAGTACTGCCTGAGGGCCTCCCAATCCGCGGCTCCAAAATGCCACAGACGACGTATCCCTGGAGGGTCCACAGGCCGTACCGGAGTGGTAGGACAGGTTAAGGTGATAAGGTTGTGATTGGAGGGGCCCAACGGAGAGAAAAGATTAACAGTGCAAGCAGAAGGATTAGTTGTAAGGAAGAGGTTAGGTATGTTGGAGCTCTCTCCAAGGCGGTCTGGGATACGGGTAGGGTGCTGTACAAGCTGTTCTAGGTCATTAAGGATAGAAAAGATGTAGGCTTGTTTTGGACGAGTTTTACGTGGCAAAGAGTACAGACAGGGAAAACAGAGAAAAGGATGGGTGGAAACTGCTACTCACTTCAAAGAGATCTAGGTTAGGAAACGACAGTAAAGGTAAAGGAAGAAAGTCGTAGGTTTGTGTATGCCCCAATGCATTGACTCTAAATGCTTGATATAACATTTTATGAGTTTCTGAAACATTCTTTTCGAGTTCACACACTTAATGCACACATGTTGCCCTTTAACATCCTCCATTTTTTAGATCACAAAATTCGCAAACTAACCCAAACACAGCGATAAAAAATACACACAAGCAGCGAATACATCCACCCTGCACAACACTACTTGACACACTAACAACCAAAGGATGAGTATGCTGCCAGCTAGCATCCACACGCCGTAAAACAAGCTGTTTCCACCCTGCTTTCAATTTTCGGAAACTTTTGGGTAGCACCTCGTGCTTTGGAGTGCACTCTAGACTACTCCAAACTTCAGTGGAAAAATATAAAAACGAACTAAACGTTTTAACGAAATATATCTGGTGTTAAAGGTCAGTTAGAGTTACTCTTCCTGTCACAAGTTTTCCTACCAGTTCAAAGGTATAGCATCGTCTTGTTCCACACTTACTTACAGACACCTCTCTGAGGTGAAAACAGGAAAACTGTGAATTGTTTTGGGGTCTGGAGAGGGTTTGCAATGTTCGAAGTTTTGTCAAACGGCCCAGCAAGATCTAGACCTTTCCTGAGAAGCGACTGAAAGCTATGTATACAGATGGACCTGAATCACTTAAAATCGCATCCTCAGTAATCCATCTGGATTTTTTTTAAAGCCCATTTTTAAAAATCTCTTACGAAGCACAGTAAAGTAGTTTCAAAATAGATAACCGATTAATACTGCACTTATTTTATTCAGCCTGGACATTACCATCATCATCATCATCGGTTTTTTTGCATAGGAATGAGACATGTTAAAGGTTGTTGGGCTAGATACAACCTATCAAATGGGCAAAAATGAAGAATTTGAAGTTGTGAAAATTGAGATGAAGCTACAAAGTGCATAAAGCCTTAATGGTTAAACTTAGTCAAAGTCGATCCCTAATTGGAGGTCAAGCTACTATTCTTAATTTGGTCGTCAGAATTTCCTTCCGAGTTTTTAGCATGAGCTAAAATTAAAAGAAAATTTAAGCATATCAGTGCTACATAAACCCTGACAGGTACACTGACCTCATCTCCATTCCCTTATGCCGATCATAGTGGCAAGGAAGTTTGTTTTCTTCTTGTCTGTTCCACCTACAAGTTCATTGCTGATCTGGATGTCATCATGACTGTGGTGACTCCATGTTCTAAGGGTTTGGGTCTTAGCAGATACTGATTACCTGCCTTACTGACACTCCAGCAGATAGTGCACCGCAGGAATGAGACTTGGTATCTGGGTGTATACCGTAAAAGGCCGGCTGCATCACCAAATAGATACTTTCTAAATAGCTCAACTTTTCTCTCACAACTTTCATTTATGCCTTCAGCAGATTCCTACCAACGCTTGGATATGTATGAAATGAATATATTTACGGACTTAATATTATGCATTAATGACTCACTTGTCTTACACTACAAGAAATTCCAGTCTCATTATTAGCAAACTTATGAGTGGTTGATTTTGTAATGGGCAAATACAAAGGCCTCTTAATATATCCATCCTCCAACACCTATCATCACTTTTTCTCATCGTCTCTTTCCATTTCCTGTCCTCAGAGTTCTGCAGCCAAAAGATTAGCACTTCCAAGTTGTCCAGTGTTTGCAACAATCGACTGCAAGCGCTGAACTGCAAAGTCATACTAGAAAATTTTACGTACTTATACAAATTATCCCTTGCACTACTGACTCATGACTTTACACAGCCCACTGCCGCCCCAGTGCCTTGCATAACCTGCTGCGACCGCCGTACTTTACACAACTTGCTGCCACCACTATACTTTACACAGCAGCCTGTTTTCACCCAGACTGTTTACTCAGCCTGCAGCTACCTCGATGCTCCATAGACCTCAATCCGCTGAGACACTTTGCACAGCCTGTTTCTACCTCAACAGTTTTCACAGCCAACAACCACTCATATACCCCACTTTTCACAGCCTGCTGCCATCCCAACACTTAATACACCTTGATTCTCCCTCACTAGAGTAAGATATCTATCTATCTATCTATTGCCAGACGCCTCAATCCCGTTTGGGGTGGCCACAAACAAATCGCCTCCAAGTCGCCCTGTCCCCCGCCATTTCACTGCCCTGCTCCCAACTCACACCCCCCTCTCTCATATACCTCTCCACCCCATCCCTCCATCTCATCCTCGGCCTCCCCCTCCCTCTTCCCCCCTCCACCTCACTCACATACACTCTCTTCGTCAGTCTTTCACCCTCCATCCTCTCCACATGGCCAAACCACCTCAGTGTGTTCCTCATAACGCTTCCTATCACATCCAAATCCACACCACAACGCTCCTTTATATCCTCATTCGTCAGCCTGTCTCTCCACGTGACTCCACAGGCTCCTCTTAAATAACTCATACAACACTAAATCATATCACACCACATCAGACCTCTGCTAAGAACAGCACATCATATTATACCATGCTGCACCACACTGATCTATATTATGCGTACCACACTATGTCACACTACATCACACCACGCATTTCCGGAACACAACAACTGCACTGAAATAGATGTCGCACTACATAATTAGTAGATTATGAAAAAAAATTAAAAAAAATTTGATTCAGTTGAAACAGATGCAGTGATGCGAGCAATATGAGGGAAAGGTGTAGACGAAGCTTATGCTAACGCAGTGAAGATATTGTTACCACGGCCATCAGAAGACTCCATAAGGATAGCCAGAATATAGTAACACAGTTTAACCCCAGCACTGTGCCCCTAGAGGACGTTTTCAGATATGTACCGGGAGAGGACAAATCAATTACTATAAATCATGAGCGACTGAACAGTAGTAGATCTGCAGAAGGCGCAGTCCTTTCCATTGAATCTGGGAAGGAACTGTACTTAGTGACAGGTGATCTGATCAACGAGAGTTTGAAGGTAGGCTTGGAAATGAATCTGAAGAAGAGGAATCTTCTTTTTAACAGACATGTTCGTTCCTGGCCATAATATAAAAGAGCTGATGAAGAACTGGAAAGTGTTGAGGAATAAATATAGGCTAGGTAGTGCAGGCAGTACAGGCAAATCCAGAATATGACAACGAATCAAACGAAGAACAGGGTTGGGATGGAGGGTTGCATTACCATTAAATAAGAAGATGTGGTTGCCTAAGTAAATTTCTTCTCTTTTCTAACATGCGTATCAGAAGAGTAAAGTCTAACAAAATCCTTGGATTGTAAAATTCAAAATGCCCAGAGAGGAGAGAAAAGATAAAAAGGAAACCTTCCTCGATTAGGGAGAGACGATTGCTGAAGGTATAATCACTGTAGGTCATATTCTTCGTAGAGCAGAAAGTGATGGATAACTGAGGTAAATGAATGGCAGCCCACAGTTTATCTAAAAAAAATGACGGAAAGAGAATGGTAAACCAAGATGAGATTCGGAGATTCGCTGGGATTAAACTGAATAGGCATACAGCCAAATAGGTCAGAGTAGAAAAATATGGGAGAGACCTTTGCCCAGCAGTGGACTAACATAATGGAGACGATGACGATGATATTGATATAATTCATATCACACATACATCACACTGTATAACACTGCGTTTAGTGCATCACAACACAATACAGTTCACCAAAGAGTATTCTGTCATACCACGTTACACATTGTCATACCATATCCCTCCATCTTCTATCTATCTGTCTATTGCCAGACGCCTAAATCCCGTTCGGGGTGGCCACAAACAAATCGCCTCCACGTCGCCCTGTCCCCCGCCATTTCACTGCCCCGCTCCCAACTCACACCCCCCTCTCTCATATACCTCTCCACCCCATCCTTCTATCTCTTCCTCGGCCTCCCCCTCCCTCTTCCCCCCTCCACCTCACTCACATACACTCTCTTCGTCAGTCTTTCACCCTCCATCCTTTCCACATGGCCAAACCACCTCAGTGTATTCTTCCTAACGCTTCCTATCACATCCACATCCACACCACAACTCTCCTTTATATCCTCATTCGTCAGCCTGTCTCTCCATGTGACTCCACAGGCTCCTCTGAAATAACTCATTTCCACTGCCCTCACTCTTGACTTGTGTCCTTCCAGCAACGTCCAAGCTTCACTTCCATACGTTAGAGTTGGTATCACAAAACTGTCATGTAGTAACTTTTTCACTTCCATGCTCACTCCCCTCCTTCTTATCACTGCTTTCAAGGAACCAGCAACCTTTCTTCCCTGCTGTACCCTTTCAAGCACTTCACCCTCCAAACCTCCATCCTTACTCATCACACTACCCAAGTACTTAAACGTACTCACATTTTCCAATTCCTCACCATCCAACCTTGCTGTACATTCACTGACTTCACCTCTCTCAAAGACCATCACTTTACTCTTTCCTATATTCACCTTTAGATTCCGTTTCTTACACGCTCTCCCAAACTCATCCACCAAGCTTTGCAGCTCTCCTTTGTCAACACTCAACAACACAGTGTCATCTGCAAACAACAGTACAGGGAGTTTCCAAACACTACCCTCTCTCACCAGAGCCACTCCAACATCCACTACCCTACCTTGTACCTCTTTTATTACCCCATCCATGTACAGATTGAACAACCATGGAGACATGACACATCCCTGTTTCAACCCAACCTTCAAAGAGAAAAATTCACTCAGTTCACCATCCACACCACTGCAGCCTTAACACCATCATACATACTGTACTCCTCACAGTGTTCAGCAACTTCCCATCTACTCCATATATTCCTAATACTTTCCACAATCCTTGTATATCCACCCTGTCATATGCTTTCTCCAAATCCATGAAAGCCGCATACAACTTCTTTCCCTTCTCTAGAAACTTTTCCACTAAAGATCTAAGAATGAATATCTGATCTACACAACCTCTTCCCTTCCTAAAGCCTTCCTCTTCTTCTCGAACTAATTACTCTGTTCTTTCTCTAACTCTGTCAATAAGTATCCTACCATACACTTTTCCTATTATACTATGAAGACAGATGCCCCTATGATTACCACACACTTCTTTTTCCCCTTTTCCTTTGTACAAGGGAATAATTATACCTGACTTCCAATCCTCCGGGACTCTACCTTCTTTCCAGGCTAATCTGCACATTTTCCACATCCATTCTACTACTATCTCTCCCCCATACTTCAGCATTTCACCACACACTCCATCAATTCCTGGGGCTTTCCCCAATTTAACTTTTTTCATTGCTTCCACAACTTCTATCCTACTGATTTCTTCCTGTCTTCTCACCTCCCTCTTCCTCCCAGCCATTCCCCAGCCGCTTATACTCGCATTACTTCCATCCTCTATGTTCAACAATTCCTTAAAGTGTTCTCTCCATCTGCTCACTTTTTCTCCCTTCTCCACTAGTAATTTACCATTTTTATCTTTCACTCCCCTGATACCTTCACTTCCACCCTGTCTTACTCTTTTCACCTCTTTCCAGAACATTTTCTTACAATCCTTCCACTTTACACTCAAGTTACTTTCAAATTCCTCATCCGCTCTCTTCTTACCCTCTCTTACTAATCTATTCACCTCTCTCTTTCTTTCTACATATAACTCTCTCTTCCGCCTCTCAACTTCTTCCAAGCCTCTATTTCTCATCCATTCATTATATGCTTTCTTCTTTTGTGCCACAGCCTGTCCCATCTCTTCATTCCATCACACTTCCTTGCACACCCCTCCGTCTTTTCTTCATCCCACACACCACATCACATGCTGCACATAATTCTTCTGTAAATATCCTGCACACACCTTCCACGTTCCCCATCTGCTCCAATTCATATTTGCCCAATCGTTCCTCCACTTCTCTCTTTAACTCTGCCTTTTTCTCATCCTCTAGTAACCTTTCCACTCTCCTTACAAATACTCCTTCTTCCCGTCCTTCCCTTCTTCTATTTCTCCATCCTAATTGGACCTTGATTCTGGCCACCACCAAGTAGTGGTCAGAAAGTCCACTCCCCCAACCTCTATAAGCTCTTGCATCCATTACACATTTTCGCATCCTTTCATCCACACACACATAATCAATCATTGCCTTCCTTTCATTCAGTTCACCACCCACCCTTCTCATCACTCGCCATGTATACCTGTGGATCATTTTGTGTCTGAAGAGGGTATTGGCTATCACCAACCCCCTCCCAGCACAAATGTCCACTAACGCACTGCCATTCTTATCTATCTCAGCAGGCACACCCCACTCACTAACTATTCTATCCACCTTCTTACCATATAATAGCATACGGCAATACGTTTTATCACACAACATAGCAATTTTCTCATCATGAATTATATGAAGGTGATTTATTACAAACTCAGTATCACATCTGATAATAAAGAGAGTATCGGTTTGAGCAATAACGAAATCAAACAAACACCTCCAGCCAGTCAGAATCTCGGCAGGAACAGTGTTGCCATACATGCCTGGCCAGATTAATTGGTATGAGGTATAGATGCACATCACAGGGACGGCCAGCTCGCCGCTGGACTGCGGATACGAAAAACAGCTTTTAGGCTAAGTGCTGTCCACTGGTATTTTGGAATGACGAGTGACGCACAGCAAAGGAGAGCTGAGTAAAGTGCGTGGAGATATTTGGTAAGAGGATAGACATAATGAGAAGATGTAAAACACGAGAAAGAGAATGGGAATGACGAAAAAAATAACGAAATTTGTATGTAGAGTCGAAAATGAAATGGGAAATTAAGAGAGAAAGAGCGCTTAACAGCAAAGAGGTCTAAAAGATGTACAGTAGGTGTGAAAGCAACATGGTGAAAATCGTAGAAAGAGGTAAATTACGACTGGATCACTGTTGTAGCCCATTACATGCTCTAGAACTAACCACTGGTCACCCATAAGAATTAGGATAAATATATATATTTCTTTCCGTGTCGAATACTACCCTGTTTTTGTTGTATCTTCATTCTCACGTATGGAAGGCATGCATTAAATCTTATAAATGGATATAGCGCTACATCCGGTCACCAAAAACAGTATGATGATATTACATTGAAAGTTTTTTTCCAGAATCCAGAATGTTACCCTAGCCTACAGAATACGATGGGATCAATGGAAAAGTTACACTAACATTCTGGATTCTGGAAAAGCTTTCAGTGTAATATGTTTATACTGACTGTTTTTAGTGATCGGATCTAGGAATATATCCATCTGAAAACTGTTCTACAAGGCAGTTTTTTTTTTTTTTTTTTTTTTTTTTATTATTTCACATTTCTTCTTGCCATTTTCATCTGGGAGGATTACTGATCGAGGGAGACCCCTTCTTTGGAGGGGAAGGTGGCTTTCTTTACCAATTTGTACCATATGATCAGAGAGAGAGAGAGAGAGAGAGAGAGAGAGAGAGAGAGCTTTCTGATTGTGAGCTGGTGGGTAGAGGGAGGCACCCTTAAGCATCCTTCCAGTTAATCCCACACGCTGCAACCCTGGGCAGTAATGACCTGACTGCTTCTTTTCGTCTTGTCATAGCCACAGATATATGTTCCATAGTGTAGACCAGCAGACTTAATTTGCATTTTCTTTTACTCATATTTCATTATCAAGAGAGTTTCTCAGAGCATCCACTATTAACAAAACTTAGCATTAGAACTGCTTCTTCTCAAAAACTACTGAGAGAACATAGTGTGGAAACAAGTATATATATTTTCGAGAGAATTTAGAGTACTTTTGTAAATATTAATCTTTCTGAAGAGTAACTGCAGTTTTTTTCAAGTACTAAAAAAAAAAAAAAAAGTAAAATTGAAAAACTCATTACCATTATCCGAATAACACCTGCGGCAAAAAATAACTCTCATTTTACCGGTTAACATTTTTTCCCTTGCAAATTGCTTACTTTACTGAAAAGTGGTCAGAGTGGTGTGAGCAGAACTAATTGCTCCATTGACGGGTTCAACATGGAGGAAGTTAAGGAAACTTTACCAACATAACTACTCTAATTACATCAGCCGGACCGGACCTTACCTAATTTAACCTGGAGCTAACCAGATTTAACCTACTCTTTGTATCTGGTCTGTCCCTTAACATTTTGTCAGATTAATTTAAGCTGAGCAAGACTGAGTATCATTAGACTAGATGGGGATAGGGTAGACTAAATTAAGTTAAATTAGTTTAGGCTAAACTCAGTTTCATTTACATTTTTTCTCATTTTGATTATCCAGCACAAATGCTCACAACTTGTTGGAGCATTTTTCAGTCCAGAGCCAAACATACGAGCAGAGGAAGGAAAATAATGTTTGTGTTCGAGGAGACATGGTGTGTGTTTAGGAGGTCATAATGAACTGTGAACAAGACGAGAAGTAAGCTGTGTGATAGGCTTACAATCTCTTGGAGTCCAGTCAGTCAGTCACTTGCTCCATCGGTTATCCCTTATTCATGCTACAATACCTGCCCACCTCCATTTCTGTTATTTTATAACTTCTGTATTGTCACTGACTTTAGTCTGCTCTCTCACCCTAGGTGATACTTTCCAGTCTCCTAAAGATATTACAAACACTGACATTTCCATTGCTCTTTGAGAACGGAAAACTTGATTTTCCCTCGATTTTGTTAGTTTACACGTCTAACAACCGTAATTCATTATTGGGATTTTTCATTGGTTATGTTCTTTTCGTTTCATATGTTTACCAAAAGCTTTCCATCCAGTTGCAATGCGTCTGTTTATTTCGCCATAATAATCTTTCGTAGTTTTAGTATTTACTCCAAGTTATTGTACTCCTCGACCTCTTCAAGAATTTTCTTCACTTATTCTTATGACGCTCTCTGGTTTAATTGGATTAAACATTAGTTTTACTCCGGTTCATCTTTAGCTCTACTTTGGAGCTTTCCCTATTTAGGTTATTTAACATTTCTTGCACTATTTCTGCTGTGTCTGGGATTAAAACAATGGCATCTGCAAATCTTAAATGGTTTAAGCTTTTTCCATCTACCGTATGTTTACTCCTTCTCCCAGTATAGCTTTCTGATAATACTTTCTATGCATGTCGTAAATGGTTTTGGTGAAACTATATCTCCCTGACACACGCCCTTCTCAGTCTTAAGTTTTTCTGAGTCTTTATGTAATTTAAGTATAGCAGTTCCCTCTTTATATAATTATGTTATTGAGCAATTTTACCATGTTCTCATTTACTCTTCGTTCCCGTGATGAATTTATAACTGCTGTGCCCCACTGAGTCGAAAGCCTTTTCGTAATTAGTCAAACCTAAGCACAGTGGATTAATATAATCTGCAGGTTCCTCAATTAGCTGATTCATTGAATGTAAGTGATCAGTAGTCGAATACCTGCTTCGGAATCCTGCCTGTTCTCGAGATTGGCTTTCATCCAAATTTGTTGTGCTTCTGTTCGTAAGAACTTTAGTGAAGAGATTGTAAATAACTGGTAATAAGCTAATTGTTCGATAGTCAGTAAAGTCTTTTGAGCTGCCTTTCTTATCAAATAAAATAACTATTGCATTACTCCATGTTCGGAGAATTATCTTTTTTTATATACACTGAGTAAATAAATGGGTAAGACTGTTTATTACTTCCTCACCTGCATCTGACAATAATTTTACTTCTATTCCATCTCCCCTCTTTTCTTACATAAAAATAAATGTTTACTTCGTCTGGTGTTACATCAGGTATTTCACTTTTGTAAAATGAAAAGTTAGCTACTGGTACTCTTGTCCTTGATGCACATAGTTCTTTGTAAAATTCTTCAGTTCTCTTCATCATTGTATCTCTGCATTTAATGACTTGACTGTTTTTGTCTTTGAGTGATATAATTTTATTCTCTGGACCTGTATCAGACTTTTTCCTTTTTTGATAATTTCTTTGAGCTTATCCATGTTTCTCTTTGTTTTTTTATCTTTGGCTCCTTATGATACGCTTATTTATTTCTGCTCTTTCTATTTCATCTTTCTTTGTTGGCTTTCAACTCCCTTCTTCATTTCATGAGCTCGAGGGTCAGTTTTGAATACCTCTTGCTATTGGTTGTGTTAGCTTTTCCCACTACCTCCGCTGATTTTCTCAGCAGTTTTGCTAGTTTATCATTCAACTCATCAGTGTCACGCTCAGCATAATTTAAGAGCCTGAAATGTATTCGTTATTTCTAACTGAAAGGCTGCTTTGTTTTCGCTTACTTCTATTTTTCGTATCTTTTTTATTTTTAATCAGCTTCTTCCTTTCACTTCTGAAATTGAATCTGGATGTGCAACTCACCGTTGTATGATCACTTCCTGTATTTAATTTGTTGATAACTGTGACATTTGTGATCGTGTTATTCTTATTTCCTCTTATGAAGTCAATTTTATTCTTTGTTTCCCCATTTGGACTTCAAGTCCAATTTCTCCCTGTCCTTTTGTGAAAAAATCTGTTCATTATTCTCATGTCATACACGTCAGCAAATTTACCACTATGCCTCCTTTGCCATTCCGTTCTCCCACTCCAAATTTTCCAATACATGTTTCTCCATTTCTCGATTGTATATTGTGCATTGAAGTCTCCCATGAGTATTGTGGACTTTTCTTCTTCCATAATCCTGGAGATGTCATGAAATTTTTCTCTTACTTCAGTGAGTGTTTAGAAATCGCTGCAGACACCTGTATTACATCCAGGGTGTATCTTTTGCTTAGTCTTATTACAATCCATGTTACTCTGTCAGATAAACTTCTGGATTTTATAATGTTCTCTGCAAGATTTCTGTCAGTTAGAAATGTAACACCACTAATTGTTTCAATTTCTCTTCCTCTGTAGTAAACTAAGTTGTTTCTGACTTGGAGATGAATTAATTTTTTTTCTTTTATGTGGATCTCACTCAGGCTTACAACATCCCAACTACTAGTTTCAATTTAGTCATTAAGGGATCAGGTTTGTAATCTTCTGCAAGGCTTCCTTCATTGTAAATTTAGATGTTGGATTTCATTTTTTTTTTCGATGTCCTGGTCTCTGATTTGCCGAAACAGTGACAACACATTTGCGGTGGGACATTGCCTGTAAGCACAAGAGGCAGTGCAGTTCTAACTTTAGTGGACGATGATCCAACAGGGACGCCCAATGAATTTTTTTTTTTTTTTATGCACAGAAGAAGGAAACAAAGGCCAGGAGCCCACAAACTGTTGGGGGGATTGTGTTAAATAATCTTGCCTCCCTGCCACATAGTTTCTGGTTAGATATAATTTTTGTGCAACCTTATTCAGTAATTTCAGTGAAGCCCAGTAGGGTGTCCCAGGGTGCACGCAATCTAGGACGGAATCTTGTATATCTGCAAGGGCTTCCCCTATCCGGCATTGGGGTATGAGCCAGATACCAATGGGATCCTGCCCCAGTGTATATATATATATATATATATATATATATATAAAACAGGTAAATTGCCGAGACAATGGCATGCAGGGGGGGGAGAGGTTATGCGATGTAAGGCATTGTCTCTGCTTGGCATCTTGTAGAGGAATAGAGGAAGGTGTCCCGTGTATACGTGCCAAAAATCACTCGCGAAATCATTCGCGAAAATTGAAAATTGTGCAAATTAGGGACCTTGCAATGTTGCCGTGTTAATTCACGTCGCCGGGACATGAGTGCACATCATGTGTGGACGTTAATTCACGTCGCTGGGACGGCGTGGGTTAAAATGAGAGTGACCAGCCTCACTCATCCCTGAGTGGCATTACATGAGCAATCAACATATATATATATATATATATATATATATATATATAGATAGATAGATAGATAGATATAGATAGATAGATAGATATAGATAGATAGATAGATAGATAGAGATAGATAGATAGATAGATAAAACGAGAGTATCATCCCTACATGTCAAGTGGGGTTGGTGGAGGATTAGTGCCCCTCCCTGTAAAACAAATAACTCTAAGCCCCTGGCCACCCCGTCTGGGATACATGGCGTCTGGCAATGAATGAATGAATGATGAACGTTATTTTTCCCATGTACTTGTCTGCAATGAACGTATACTTTCAAAAATGGGCAGTGAGCAAAGTAGCAACCTGAAAGAATGGTAATATCAACCTACTAACAAACAAACTCTTGCGCAACGAAAATCCCATTTGTTTCATTATCATTTTATATGGATCATTATAAATAGAAACTGAGGAGATAATAGCGGATTATGGAAACAGGAATAGTTCCTGAAAGTGGTGAAAGTAGTAACAAGATTGAAAATCCGGATCGAAAACAAATGACTAAAAAAAAAAAAAAAAGAGAGAGAGAAATGAGTTTTCGCCCGAATGCAACTGATCATTGTGTTGCTTCAACAAATCCCAATATACTGGACCCATTAACTTTCTCATTAACCGAACGAAAGAAAATATGAAACAATAACACACACAAAATGATGAAAAAAGAACTTAAACGGTACTAGACAAATACAAAATCTAACACTGATCGTCACTAAGCATACAGGAGTGAAGCGCCTTGCGGTAAAAAAAAAAATCTTAGAGGGTGTGATTTTGCATCAAATACCAGGTCAATCAAAAAGGGATACAGAAAGAGATAGAGATAGGTTGATAGATTCATAGAATACATAGATAGATAGGTGAACCGTGTGTGGGTTGTGGGGAATTGAAACGTACCATATATATATATATATATATATATATATATATATATATATATATATATATATATATATATATATATATCCCATTGGAGCCCGGTGTCCAGAATATTGGACAGAACTGGGATTTTTCAAGTCCTTATAAAGTAGGGAACCCCCGGGCAGGGACCCATGAGCTTCGCGACTATGAGCCGATAGGCGAAGGGCGGAAAGCTTAGTACCCACCCAGTGCCATGCCCCGCCCAGCACCCCTGGGATCCAATGGGATATATATATATATATATATATATATATATATATATATATATATATATATATATATATATATATATAAGCAGTTTTTGTTTCTTTCTAAGATCAGATTAGTTCACGGAATTAATATTAAACGGGGTAGTTGCCGGCAGCGCCGTGTTTTAATCCCTCTGTTGTGCACAAACAATGTACAATGCTTCAGAAGCTCATAGATACATCACCGAAGAACTAAAATTTATACTCGCCATCAACAGAACCCCGCTGTGCGATAACTACACACTGGAGTGGAGGCGAACATCAGGGGTGTACATAGCTTTATTTCACAGGCGTGGGAATAAACAACTGATGTTGCTTATGATATGAGAGAGTTGGGGTCAAGAGCGCTAAGAAAGGTCTCACTACTGACCGGTGTAAAAAAGGGCAGGTATACGTTAGCCTTGACAATGATTCATGTCACCTGTTCCTCGTCTTTCTAAACTTCGTCCTCAATAGATCATATCTATTTTTCAACCACCAGATTCCGACAGCGATAGAAAAAGAAAAATGGGAGCTAAAACAAGCAAATCATGTATGAAAAAACGAACATTATACAATGTTTTATAATTAGTATAAAGGACTGAACCTAAATACAGAAAACCCGCCGTTTTAAACGTAAAAAATAAAATCATAATGTCATTAGGAGGTTTATGGGGACTGTTTTTTACCCTAACACTACAAGTAATCTCTCGCAAAATGAATTACATAGTTCATGTTAGATGACAGGAAAAAAGCTTGCTTCATTCTACTGCAACCACAGATATACTGAAAGACTGATGGGTAACTGGACAGGCAAATGCAGAAAGTGAATATATTATATTATATCTTACCGAAACACGGCCTTACAGTCCTCAGCATGCGTTCTACACGCCAAGGTTGTTGTTTGTTATTTTAGTGCCAATACAAACCTGAGAGAATGGTGGCCTATGATCGTCTCATTATCCATTGTGTTAATTATGATAGCAGGGCATGGTATACAAACTGTTTACCGATAATGGAGTCACTATACCTGAACAGGACGAACCTGTACCCTCGCTCTTGGTCTCCATAATAAGTTTTTTTTTTTTAATGCAAAGTAGAAAAAAGGAGGGGATTAAGGTCACACACTAATTAAAAAAGGCTAAATAGAAGAGAGTCAGATTCAACAACTGTTCATTCTGAGATGCCTTACACATTGCGTGAATAAGACTGAGGCATACAGGCACAGGGATGTACAAACTGAGAAAGAAAATGAATGACAAGCAAAAAAAAAAAAAAAAAAGTTAATCGTAGCGCTAGTAGCAATGCCAATAGGCCTATCTATTACAGCCATATAATTCGGCCTAGAAACCAGCAGCACCTTGCACCAGTTCGTTTGTTTTGACTTCTTGCAGTGCGTGATTCATAAACCAGTGCAGTAGAATAATTGCAAAACAGTAACATTTCTCGTCTTTCATGGCGATTAATTCATCCTTTTCTCTATTTTTTTTCTTTTCCCAGGCTTTCAGAATGCTTTTCATGACAAGAACAGAGACTGAGTTCAAAAAATACTTTTTAAACAAATAGTTGGTCTCTAAATTAGTAAGGAGCAATATGTTTGTGTAGACATGTAATTTTTTTGTGTATCTCAGAGTTACAAGTGGTTAATCTTGAATATTTCTCGCAATGGCTTCACAGACGGAAGAATATTGGACATTTACATTCTAAGTGGCTTGGTTTTGTTCTCTATACATAATCTTGTACAGGAAACTCACATAATAAGAAAAAACACTCAGTGTTTAATATGGTGAACGTTTGTATGAGTAACGCGACATAGTGCAACACTGATTCACATACGAAGAGAGAGAGAGAGAGAGAGAGAGAGAGAGAGAGAGAGATTTATTCTAATTAGTTTTCTTCATCCACCCGTTACTTACTTTAACGTTCCCCAGACTCTTATCTCTTCACCCTGTGAATGTCTTTTTGTATGTACTTATCCCACTGACAGATGATTATATAGAGTATATCCTCCGGAATACAGTATTAGTTTTTGCTGTACTATTAAGTAAAAGAGAAACTTATAATTGAGGGATAGGAGAAACATTTTACGTCCCTTACTGGCAACAGTTCTTCCAAATGCAGAAAGAAATAGTATGACGCTCATTTAAAGAGTAAAATTCACCTTCTTAGTGAAGACGTTAAAAGAGATCACTCGAATGAAAGGTTTAACCCGCGGCGTCCCGTCGACGTACTTCCACGTCCTCACATTATGTCACTGCCAATCCCGTTGACGTACTTCAACGTCCTGCAATTGCAAGGTTCATAATTTCCACAATTTTCAAAATTCGCGCGAGATTTTCGATTCGCCCACGTACCCAAGCCTCCCCTACCTGCCCCCAGGTGGGCAGCGTCCCAGACCCCACGTGACCTGTGCTCGCCCTTGTCTCGGTCACTCACCTGTTAGCAGTGACCCAGGTCAGACATGGTGCGTAAAGGTCTCTCAGACGACGAAATACAATCCGCCCTGGATGCCTTCACTGCAGATAGTGATTCTCTACTTGATGATGATGTGGTGGATCGAGATTATGTGCAGCCTGAGGAGGAAATAACAAGCAGTGATGAGGAGGTCCCTTCGCCCCGGAAAAAGCGGTATGTCACGTATCGTAAGGCAAGGGAAGGCCAGCCTGCACCCAAAACACCTGCATGGACCTCTCTCCATCCCCTAGAGAGAGATTCTGATGAGGACGAGGATGAGGACGATGACGATGACGGCGGCTTAGGACGTGATGTTGCCTCGTGGTTGGGGAAGGAAAAAATCTCACCCCGAGGATCAGAAGGTGGGGCGAGAAGGCAAATAAAGTATGGCCTAGTGTTTTGTCTGGGGAAGGTGAAAGTGGTGTGGTGGGAGTGCGGGGTGAGAGGCAGCATGAGCACGTGGTGCACGTAGGCCTAGGGGAGAGGAGGTGGAGCCACTCCCCAGCACGTCTTTCGCCATACAATATTCCCAAACTTCCTCCACACAGCCCCAGGATGTGGGGAAAGGAAGGAAAGGGAAGGGAAAGGGTAAAGGAAAAGGGAGAGGGAAGAGAAGTGCGAGTGATGAAAGGTGCCGCTCTCCACCTCCCCCACCACCACCAATGTTGCGTTGTGCCTTCAGCCATGTTTCAGAGAGTACCATAACTTCCTACACTACTGAAACTGTGTGGGATGGCAATATGACGCTCAGTATAATGGTAAGGCCAGTCAATATGTGCCAAGTCTTATATAAACTTGAAACGGGTGTAATGTTTGCTGGAAAGTAATGTATAAGTTGAGAAATAGTGTAAGTTGAACAAAGTGATATGAACACTACACCCACTGTATAAATCTGCGAAAATATGACGCTCAGTATAACACTCTGGTCAGTAAATATGTGATAGCAAGAATATAAAGTGGAAACGGGTGTAATGTTAGCATGAATAAAACGTATAAGTTGAAAAATAGTGTAAGTTGTAATAATTGATGTCATGAGTACACCCACTGTGTAAATCTGCGAAAATATAACGCTCAGTAGAACATTCTGGTCAGTAAGTATGTGATAGGAATTATATAAAGTGTAATTTGTTGTAATGTTAGTAGTAAGGTATTTTATAAGTTGAATACTAGTGTAAGATGAAACAAATGATATCGCAATAACACTCCCTGTGTAAGTACGCACTAATATGACGCTCAGTTCCATCGTAAGTTCTGAAATTATGTGATATCAATTATATCAAGTGTAAACATGTGCAATGTTAGTGGAGAATCATTATATAAGTACAAAAATAGGTTGTAAGTTGAAATAGTTGTCATAGCGACTTCACCGTGTGTGTTATTATGCGCTATTATTACGCTATATATTTACGTAAGGCCGAAATAATCTCAAAACAGTTCTATAAAGTTTAAAAGTGTATAATAATATTAGAAAAGTATTATGTAAGTAGAAAAAACACAATACGAGTTGAAACAACAGTCACAACGAGTTCACTCACTACGTAAATAAGCGCTAACATTACGCTAAATGTTATCAAAAGGCCTGTGAATACGTAAAAACAGTTCAATAAACTGTAAAATGGTATAATGTTATTGTAGAAGTATTATGTAAGTAAAAAAAATGATATGTATCATGATTTTAGAATGTTAGCTATTCATCGTGACCAAGTTGCCCGATTTTGCTCGTTTCGCACGATGGTACAATGCTTATTTCTGCTCTGTTTTTGTATAAAATCCAATATACTCTTTTATCACACGTTTTTATGTTTGTAATAAATACATATCTACTCACTTTCATTGGTTTCCCAGACTTATAATACCATAGAAAACGTTAGAGGCTCAGACCGCCTACGGAGAACACGGGGCCAGGTGGGACCAAGGCATACCTGGTTAGGGTAATTATGGGCCCCAGGGAACAATTTCTTTGCCACTGACCATTGTTTCTGACCAAAAGCGAAAGTTTTAGCAAAAAGAAAAAAAGGGTCGAAAAATGGTCGAGATTGGGGGGTACCAGTGGTCAAAAAGTGGTCGGGACGGGGCGGGTTAATACGACTCTCTCTGATCCCTTCACTAACAATAGGATGTTTCTTATGCTTATTATAATTAAGTGGTAGCAAGATTACTGAAAAAAAGAATGAAGTGAAGGGATCACTGTAAACCCTTGACCTCAAGAAATAATCCCTTAGCTAAGTATATATATATATATATATATATATATATATATATGATTTTGCTTTCATTTTTTTATGTTTATTGTGTTTATGCAAGTATCGAGTTATTTCTGTTGTCTGGGTGGTGTGTTCAAAGAGAGGCGAGAGATGGTGTTTTTAGATTCCAACCAGATAAAGGCCCTCCTCTGTGTGTACAGGCTAAATTGCAAAGGCCCACTTAGAGCTGGCCATCGTCACCTGCTGGCTTGTTTCCATATGTCTGAGCCTACAAATGTCCTCTTCCTTTGCTGCCCAGGTTTCACTACCACATAGCAAAACACTTCTGACACTTGCTGCATACAAAGATCCCTTTGCATGGAAGGAGACCCCCAGTGTCAGGAGAACAACAGCTTCTTAATCATCCTCCAACTAACCACAGTTTACCCTAGCCACAGACCTAGCTCTAGCCCCGCCTTCAGTACATTACATATCCCCCATTATAAAAAAAATTTCCACACTGTAGCACCAGTTGAGCAGGGCAGTATTCCCAAGGTGGATGGAAAGCTGATGACAGGGAGAGCTGGAGCTTCCATTTCATCAGCTCTCAGGACTAGTTCCTGACCATCCTCCTTTGCTGAACTTTTTCAGTGTCTCAGTAACACAGAGAGTACAGAGAGTAGGCCAGCATGCTCTCCAATACAAGTTTCTCTAATTGTCAGCACCAAAATACATGCACAGTACACACTACACTTCCTTTTCCAAAATTCAGTGCAAAAATATGGCCTCTCATCACACAGCCTCGGAGTCCCCTGGGGGGGGGGCATAAATGCCCCCTTCTTCCGCTCCTCTCCTGGTGACGACTCGATCTGCCTGGAACCACTGTCTGACTCATTTCCTCTTCATTTCTGCAACATTCGCAGCCTTTCCTCAAACTGTCTGAGGCAACTGACAGCAAACCCTTTTCTGTATCTTCCTACTTTCTCAATACTCATTTCAAAGCCAAAGGTGGCTGTTGTGTATATATATGCAATGACTTATCTTGCTCTCATGTTCCTGAACTCAATTCTTCTGAATTCTCTACACTCTGGCTTCGGCTTTCCTATCATTCTCTGACTAAATATATCTGCGCTGTTTTCTTATCCCCTAATTCTACTGACTATAAAAATTTCTTTGACTATCTTACTTCTGCGTTAGAACACATTCTATCCATTTCTCCTTTCTCTGAAATCTCCATTCTAGGAGATTTCAATGTTCACCACTAACTTTGGCTCTCTTCTCCTTTCACTGATCCACCTGGTGAACAAGCCAACATTTTTTCTATCCATAATGACCTAGATAAGCTTGTACAGCACCCTACCCATATCCCTGACTGCCTTGGAGAGAGCTCCAAAATACTTGACTTCTTCCTTACAACTAATCCTTCAGCCTACACTGTTAATCTTTTCTCTCCGTTGGGCTCTTCCAATCACAACCTTATTACCTTAACCTGTCCTATCACTCCGGAACGGCCTGCGGACCCTCCAAAGAAACGTCGTCTGTGACACTTTGGAGCTGCAGATTGGGAGGCCCTCAGGCAGTACTTCTTTGATTTTCCCTGGAATGATTATTGCTTCCAAGGGCGGGAGCCATCTGAGTGTGCCTTGCGCATTACGAAGGTTATTCTCTCGGGCATGGAAGCATACATTCCTTTCTTGTATCCTTTGAGTAATGCAAGAAATCCTTGGTTTAATTACGCTTGTTCTAATGCTATCTGCAACAAGGAGAGGGCCTATAAAGGGTACCGGAGCCAACCCACCCCTGAATCTCATCGTTTTTACGTTTCTACCCAGAATCGTGCTAAGTCTGTTCTTCGCTCTACTAAAAATAATTTCATCCTTACGAAATGCTCTCAACCCTCCAACTCGAATTCTTCCTCTCCTTCTGGCACCTTCCCAAAAACCTTTCTAAGAACTTTACCTTATCATCCTTCCCTCCTTTTTTGTACTCTGATGGCTCTGTAGCTATTTTTTCTACTGGTAAAGCAGATCTCTTTGCTCAGACTTTCTCCTCCAATTCCACCTTAGACGATTACGGTGGTGTTCCTCCATCACTTCCTCCCTCTGACTTCCTCATGGCTGACATTAAAATTTCTTCGGCTGATGTACTTTCTGCCATCACAGGCCTCAGTGCTAAGAAGGAATATGGGCCTGATGGAGTTCCTCATGTTGTCCTCAAGGACTGTGCTTCTGTGCTTACACCATGCCTAGGTAAACTCTTTCACCTTTGCCTATCAACTTGTAACTTTCCTTCTTGCTGGAAGTTTGCTCTCATTCAGCCAGTCCCAAAGAAGGGTGACCATTCCAAATCCTCTAACTATCGTCCAATTGCTTTAACACCCTGTATCTCAAAAGTTTTCGAGTCAATCCTTAATAGGAAAATTTAAAAGCATCACTCCTATCACAACCTTCTTTCTGATCGTCAGTATGGGTTCCGTCAGGGACGCTCCACTGGCGATCTTCTCACCTACCTTTCTGACTCCTGGTCATCCTCCTTTCGGAACTTTGGCGAAAGCTTTGACATTGCAATTGATATCTCAAAGGCTTTCGATCGAGTCTGGCATAAATCTTTAATTTCCAAACTGCCCTCTTACGGTTTCTATCCTTCTATCTGTGCCTTCATCTTTAGCTTCCTTTCTGGTCGTTCTATAGCTGCTGTTGTAGACGGCCATCGTTCTTCTCCTAGATCTATCAACAGTGGTGTTCCTCAGGGCTCTGTCCTATCACCAACTCTCTTCCATTTATTCATCAATGACCTTATAAGCTGTACATCCAACCCTATCCACTTACGTGCTGATGACTCCACCCTTCACCTTTCCATTCGATTCCTGCAACGTCCATCTCAGCAATTACTTCAACTAACAAGGGATGAGGCTATGGCACACGTAATGTCTGACATAGCTCGTATCTCTGACTGGGGTAAAAATAATCTGGTTTTTAATGCATCAAAGACTCAGTTCTTACTCCTGTCGACCTGGCAAAATCTTCCACAGGTGTTCCTACTAATCTTTAATAATATTCAGCTTAATCCTGCATCATCCTTGAACATGCTTGGGGTTTCATTCACTCGAGACTTGTCTTGGAAAGATCATATTACATCTCTTTTAAAATCTGCTTCCAAGAGATTAGGTGTGCTAAGCTGACTGCGTTTCTTCTTTACCCTTGCACAATTGTTGGCTCTTGACACGGGTTTTATCCGCCCCTGTGTAGAGTACAACTCTCATGTGTGGGGAGGTTCCCCACATACAGGTCTTCTCAATAGGGTGGTGTCAAAGTCTTTTCGTCTCATTAACTCTCCTCCTCATACTGGCTCCCTTCAACCTCTGTCTCTTTGCCGCACTGTTGCATCTTTATCTCTTTTCTATCACTACTTCAATGGTCACTGGTCCTCTGAACTGTCTGCTTGCATTCCTCCACCTCTACAACGGGCCCGTAGCACCCGTCTAGCAGCTAACTCTCATCCCTTTTCTGTCCAACTCTCTAATGCAAGAGTTAACCGTTACTCCCAGTCCTTCATTTATGCAACAGGTCAACTCTGGAACTGTCTCCCTCTGTCTGTATTTCCTGCTAGCTATGATGTCCAGTCTTTCAAACGCAGTGTGGCCAGGCATCTCGAAATGATCAGTTCTTAAATTTGGCTCTCCATTGTATTTTGTTTTTCTCTTGGAAGGAACAGTTATTGTGGGCTCGTGGCCTTTGGTTCCTTCTTATCATTAAAAGAAAATTCAAGAGACTCTTCAGTAAGCTCGATCGTTTCTCACATGACAATCTCTGCATCCTCTCCCTGACAAAGTGCACAAACGATGTCAGCATCATTTCGTATTCTACCTCTAATGCCACTACATCTCTTATGCATCCACTTTCACAAACATTGCACAAGATGGAGTTACTTGCACACCATTGTGGCAAATTGCACATGGCCACTCTCCCACTGCTTTATTAGCACCGCCACCAACCCTAGATATCATCACTTCTGCTTTATACGCATTTACTCTCAAATCCTAATTTCTGATTATGTCCGTTTCCTAAATGTTTCCTCCTCCTCCTTTTCATCATCTGCAATCAACACCAAGTCATGAACATATTGAGTCTCCCATGGAAGTCCATTTCTTAAGTCACATGAGAGCTTCTAGCACGATGACAAACAATATTGGGCTCAAACCTGACTACTGATGCACATGAACATTTGTGTAAAACTCATCAGTCAAACTCCATTCACTCTCATCTGAGTGTCAGCACCCATATACATAGCTATAACCACTAACCCGCCATTCCTCGATCCTAAGCTTTCTCCCTGCCCATTTCACTGCCTCTCTAGGGACTCTGTCAAAGACCTCCAAGTCAACATAAATGAAAGTAGAGTTCCATTTTATTTCCAACATATTTTCCTTGAAACTATCAGACTGAAAATGGAATCAGTGGACCCTTTTCCTTGCATAAACCCAAACTGCATCTCGTCAACATTCACTCTTTCCCTTATCATACCTTCTAGAACTCTTTCCATTGTCTTCATCATCTGGCTGAAGAGTTTTATCTATCTTTATACCTAGGCTGCTTCCCCCAAAGAAAAGGAGGTAGCTTAGACAGAACGACACACTCCCTAATTTACTCATCCATACACACACACACACTTTCATTCGCATCTTAGTCCCAAGGGGAGAAGGGACAGATCCTCATTGTACCACACTGCATGAGAGTGAACTGCGCAGTGCAATTACTGACATCCGCAGTAGGACCCGACAGCAGCGCTGGTTTACCCCTACCACATCATAATGGACACATCCCCTTACCCACACTTGACCTGATCAGCTGATCAGACCAAATGAGGGAGAATATGACTCAGGGCTGCATCATCATTTAATCATTCACAATTTCTCTCAAATCATGCATAGCCACTCTTCCTTGCTCAACAGACATCCCTCTCACATTCAACGCTCTCTTGACACTGTTCATCCATTCTACTTGTGGTCTTCCTGTCAGCCTTACACCTCTCACATCCGATCCAGTTATCTTTTTCACCAATCGCTCATCATCCATTCTCACCATATGCCCAAACCATCGCAACACCCTCTGCTCAGCTTGATGAGCCATCTCCCGCACAACTCCAATTCTCCTTTGCAGTTTATCATTTCTCACTCGGTCCATGTGCGTCACTCCACATATACTCATCTGACACCTCATCTCCATTACATTCAAACTTTTCCTCTCTGCTGCACACATATCCCATGTTTCAGCCCCATCTATTGCAGTCGGTACCATTATTCTCTCATACAGCCTTCTTTTTACGTCCATTCTAAGTGAACGACATCTAAACACTTTTTTCATTCCTCCTAATACCTTTCCTACTTCGTTCATTCTAAACTTCACATCTGCATCTATTCTTCCATCCACAGCAACATGTGACCCTAATTACTTAAAACACTCTACCTCCTCAAGCAACTCACCATTCAAAACTATATTCATCCTCCTGCCATCTACCAACCTCGTACACTTCATCACTTTACTCTTATTCTCACTTACTCTCAATTTCCTCGTTTCACACACCCTTCTAAACTCCTGTACCAACTGTCTCAATCTCTCATCTGAATCAGCTACCAGTGCAGTATCATCTGCAAACAGCAGCTGATTCAGATTCCACTCTCTACCATCAGCATTCACCAGACTCAAACCTCCACCTAACAATCTTGCATTCACCTCCCCTACAACACCGCCCATATAAATAATAAACAGCCAAGGCGACATCACACATCCCTGCCGCAGCCCCACTCTCACGGGAAACCAATCACTCACAGTATTTCTCACTTTTACACACGTTCTGCTATTTACATAAAAACTCTTCACTCCTTTTAGCAACCTACCATCAAGTCCATACAATCTTAAAACAGTTCACAAAGCCTCCCTATCAATTCTATCATTATGCTTTCTCTAAATCCATGAACGCCCATAATACATCCTTACCTTTCGCTAAATACTTTTTACACACCTGTCTCACAGCAAACAAATGGTCAATGCATCCCCTCCCTCTCCTAAAGCCACACTGCTCATCACCAGTCACTCCCTCTGTACCCTCTCTCTCTTAATTAACACTCTACCATACACCTTACCGACAACACTCAACAGACTTGTACCTCTAAAGCTAGTACATTGATACTTATCACCCTTACCTTTATACAACGGAACCACAGAAGCACTTGCTCAGTCAATTGGCACCATACCTCTCACAAAACACACATTCAATAATCTTACTAACCACTCAACAGTAGTCACTCCACCGCCTTTCAGGCATTCCACAGCACACCCATCCATACCTGCAGCTTTCTCCTTTACTGCCTCCTACACTTCCTCCATCGTGATCAAGGAATCATTCAACTTTCCCAACACATATATTCCTTGCAACCTTCCATCTGCCACAATCTCAGCCTCCCTTTCCTCCTATGCATTTAACAATCTTTCTAAATACTCCGCCTATTTCTTCCTTACTGCATCCATCTCATTTAACATCCTTCCATCCTCTGCTTTTACTCGCTCTTCCTTCCCAGACTCTCCCTTTTGCACCCTTTTCACTTCCTTCCAAGCCATTTTCTTATTCTGTTGCAAATTCTCAGTCAACCGCCTACCCCACATCTCATCTGCTGCCACTTCAGAATCATGCACAGCCCTTCTCGCCCTGTACCTTTTTCCCTTATACTTCTCATATGACACTGCATCCTCTGCAGCCACACTTCATATGCACGTCTCTTCTCAGCCACAGTCATACTTACTTCCTCGCACCACCATTCATTCCCTTTCTTACACCACCACCCACTCGTCTCACACCACACACCTCTTCCACATGCCCCACCACAGCACTCAAACAACTGCCATTCTCCTGCTCTTTCACTGCGTTCCACTCATCTTTCAATTTCACCTGATACTCTATCATTTTCTCTCCTTTATCCAACTTACTCACTTTCAAAACCTTCCAGCCACACCTAACTCTCCTAGCTCTCCCCCATCTCTTACCTACTCTCAACTTTCCCTCCACCAGGTAGAGGTCAGACATACCTCCACCCTCCCCACTCAAAACTCTCACATCCAAGAATCTTCCTATAACATTCCTTGGCACAACCACACAGCCCATCAAGGCTCTATCAACAACCCTTCCACCCTCCTGTCTCACCCATGTATACTTGTAAATATCTTTCTTCTCAAACAAGGCATTTCCAATCACCATCTCTCTCTCAACACACATCCCCATCATTCGTCCCCCATTTTCATTTCTTCCAGGCACCATGCATACTAACTACACCTTCAACTGCTACATTTCCCACTCTAGCTTTCATATCTCCCATCAATACGACATTCACATTCGTTCCAAAACTCTGCACACTCATCAACATCATTCCAGAAAGACTCCCTTTCTTCTGCATCCTTTCGCTTCCAGGCCCATATGCATTCACAAATACCCACAACTCACATGCAAATTTCGCTTTCACCCACATTAGTCTCGATGACACCTCCTTCCATTCAATCACACTGCTGCACTTCCGGGCTCACTAACAAGGCCACACCTTCTTTCACCCTTCCTCTATCAACACATCACAATCTTCCATTCACACTTTCAAACTTAGGCTCGGCTTGCCTTTTCATCTTTGTTTCCTCAGAGCTAACGCATCCAATTTTCATCTCACAAACATTCTCCTAATCTCCTCGCTTTTAACCTCAAGCGTACTACATCCACACACATTCATAGACCCAGTCTTCAGGGTACGGGGATAACTCAATCTCCCATCCTTTTTTGTTCCTATCTCATTGTAGGAACTAAAAAACAGAGGAGGGAGTCCCTAGTTCCCTCACCCCGATCCTTTCAGTCGCCTTTTATGACACACAGGGAATACGGTGGCAGAATTCTTCCTAACACAACTTGGCCGCATAGTAGTAGTACCACCCCACAGTTCGGCCAGATGTTCCCTCCCCCCACCCCCGCCACAGGGGAGGGGGAGTTTTATGACTATAAATTGCTCATTCCATGGCTTCCCCCATCCACTTGTACAAAGGCAAAAGTCGTGTGAAATTTGGCGAACACATATGCTAAAAGGCTCAAATTTGGTGCTTTCTGCTTTGTGCCATACTGACCATTAGTAGCAATGACATGAGATGCCATTTGCCTCTGGGGACGAGCCTGTGGATGCAATTTTTTTTTTGGTAACTAATCGAAACATATCTATATATTGTTTTTCCGACTGCTACTTGATATATATGAACCGTTTGTAGTGTTTTTTTTTTTTTTTTTTCACTGACATGTCAGCAGCACTGCAATTTAATTAGCCTAAGACCTGTGAAGAGCTTATTCTCTTTCTTTGTTAATTTTATATATACTTAGCTGCAGTTGATAATTATGAGTTGTGGTTGTCATTATCTGTCATTATTATCACACAAAATTATCCGACCTGTTTTGCATATGACAGATTTGCTATATAATGATAATCGAATATTTCGTTATAAGTGGTAAAATTAATCCCACAGGCTGGAGTTCCAACACAACCCAGAAGACCGAAGTTTACCCACAACCTATTTGTGGCTTCATTCTAAGTGCAATTCGTCTCTTACGGCGTAAGAATTGCGTGAAAATGCTGCCTTACATTGATGTGATTATTTCCTGGTCGTGTAGTGGTTTGGTAATTCGAGGAGGACCTGGACGATGATCGTTCTCCATTGTGCCTTCCTCTCGAAAGCGCCTAATCCACCTACTTACACATCTACTCACACAGAATGTTTTCAATATCTGTTCGGGATTCTCTCCTCTAAAAGTAAGGTATATATACCCTCCCTTCTCTCATGTCCTTAGTAGTTAGATGCACGGTGCTTTCCCTCTCTGTTCCAAGGTATATACTACTTCTGTTTGATGTATCCTGCCGTCTCTCATCTTCTTAGTATTGGATGCACGTTGCTTTCCCTCTCTGTTCCAAGATATATGCTACTTCTGTTTGATGTTTTGGGGCAAGATATGAATTTATTACGGCCAGGTGACCATCGCCTCACAGAATATGGTTCACATTTTGTCTCTCAGACACAGCAATTTTCGCGAATTGATATTAAGATTTAGGAATTTCCTGGGCTCATATATTATGTCATCCCGTTAGCCAGCGATTCGAAGCTTGAGGAAGTCAGGTTAACCAACCATGAATGTTAGCTTTGGCAGAGCTCTCACAATGTTTCATGCTTTTCACATATTCTGACAAAACTGCGACCTGACTTTTGTCTTTCATTGTCCATAGTTACAGTCACACTTTTCAGCCAGTCATTTGGGGCAACCTACTCCTTTATCTCATGGGACAGTTAGAATTTCAGCAGTCAACCCGGACACACCCGCCACCTTCCTCAACTGCATCTTGCCTATTGGCCTGCTCACAGTAGCAGCATCACTCAATGGCCAGTGGCCAATCAATAGGTCCACTGGCTTTGAACCTTCCCTGTTCCAGTCAACTCCTCATTCGGCAACAGGTTACATTTTTGTCTTCATGTGTCTTTAATATCCTCACTGTGTACCAGTAGCTTTCCTTTATCATTCTTCACACAATGCTCACCAATGAAATCCCCGTTGCCCTCTTCATCTGATTTGCCACTGTTAATACGATATTAATCCTTTCAGCACTATTTAGGTTATCTGGTAAAAGTCTCATGGACTAAGATTTTGCCCTGTATACCTCCACTTCAGGCCTATGGTTGACAGCAAAGCATTCTTTTCTGTCACCACCCCTTTTTCACCTCCGAAAAAGTCTTCTTTTCTCCTTTACTGCGGTTTCTACACCCTCATCCCACCACCATGCTACCGTATGTCTTGGAGGCCGCTTGTCCATCCACACACTGAATCAGTAACTCTCGAAAGATTGTTCCTGAGAGCTTTGTAGTGTTCAGTAATACTTCTGTCAACTGTTCCCTATTCAGCTGCCACTCTACTCAACTTACTATAGAAGGCATCCCTTATTGCTTGTTTTTTCAGCTTCCATATTTTCCTTCCTTGTGGTTAGGTTCTCTTCTTCACCACCCCATCCTTAAGCACCACGTTACGTATCAGCAATTTGTATTGCTGCACACTTTCTTTGCCCTCTTTATCTATATCATTCCTCACCAACCTCCTATCAGCCCTCCTGACCAGGAAATAGTCCATTTGGCCACTGTTTCCCTCAGACTCATAAATATTCAACCAACACCTTTTTTTTTTCCCCCGCAAAATTCGTGTTGCACAAAATCATGTTCATTGCCTCCCCAAATTCAAATCTCCTTACTCTTTCCACAGTCCTTATACCGTATGCTGATCTCCCATGTACCCCTTCGCATCCTTAACATGCTTCACTCACCCAAATCTACACTCTCATCACTCCGCATACCACCAACCACAGGTATTGTCATCGCAGAATCTATTTGTGGAGCCTACACCAATATAACTGAAATCATAAGATTACCAAACAATATTTTTACTGTTGTATTCCTTTAAGACACTCTTATTTTATTCATGGCACATTCTACCCATTTCTCTTTAACCAGCTTACCCACGCCACCATATCCATCTATTATCTCCAGTCCCTCCTGGCAGTCATTCTAGCTGACCCTCCCCCTCCTCTAGTCCTGACTTACTGCACGCAACCGACATCCACCCGCTTCATACCGACTACATTATTTCCCCCACTCTACTCTTCAAACAACCCACATTCCACGATGCCACACTGAACCCCTTCGGTGATATGATTTCCACAAGCTTGCTACTTTTTTTATCTCTCAATTTTATCATAAGTCGGTAAAAAAAAAAAAAAAAAAAAAAAAGTGGAGACAAACCACAGGACCCGTCCACCTGCACAGTCCCACATCCAGGCATGGAACTCGGGAGCCATAGCTCACTTGCGTCATACTTTCTCGAACTGTGAACATTCACTGTTCATACTGTGTATATGTCTACTTAACTATTGCCCGACGCTGGATCCTTGATAAAGAGACTGCCAGGAAGCTTCCTCCCTACCCAGTAACAACCCATCTTATCATGATACACCACCCTTACTCCCAAACACTCTCATTTTATCTTTGCATCAAGTTGTCGTATTTGTTCTAGCCTCAGGCTCATCTGGCCATAAACCCAGTGGATTGCAGTTTAAATGTCTTTCTCCTGCAGTACACATTCCCCTTTATGGAGGATAAGGAGGGCGTTGAGGGGCGTTTGATTAATGATACAGTGGAGCAGACCAATTATATCGGTGCCACCGCTGAAGGCGTCCTTTCCCCAACGTCATTTCTCCACGATATGCCTCCATACTGTAAAAGAAGCTGGTAAGACCTTTAGGTACTGTGGGAGTGAATCGTCATCGATTCACAGAGAAACCGTGTTTTTTCCCCTTATGGACCTCCGTGGGCCCCCTCAAAAATATATATATATTGATAATCACTGAAAAGCGTGTACAGATTTGGGAATTAGGAAAATTAAATTAAATTGTACAGCCTGCCTGTAATGACGTCTTCCTGATTTATACAGACATTCATTATACAGATTATGATAAACATCCGTGATTTTTTAAATCTGTTCAAGTAATCTGGTCGTTATCATCAATGATAAATTCTATTAACACCTTCAGTATGCCACGATGACGCCTTTTGTACCTGTGTCGTGAAACACCAGGTACGAGAATAATGAAAGCAGTGATTGCTTATATCAGCATTTGCTCCTTTCCTTAATCATGTTCTTGGAGAAATCTTTCAGTTAAGCTATCACCACATCCACAATAGACAACTGATGACGTCCATCTTCTAGGGATGCTGTATGTTTTCCTTAACCGTCCAACCTCCATCTTCCTGTTCTATCCTACCCACTCGTCTCTAACAGTCCCAACTTTTCAGCCTATTTAGTGCCGTCGTTGACGTTCATACAGCCCCCTTCACCTTGACCGTTACTCGTCCTAGTCTACCCCACATCTGTCCACCATCTCAGTCCATCTAATCCACACAGTTCCCATAAGCATTTAGTTCACCACTGCCTTACACATTACCGGCTTATCGACAACATCCATTTTCATACGGTATACTTCTTCTGCCTTCCGCACCTTCTTAAATATCCCAGATTATCCCCCACCCCCATTTCAACCCTCATACACCGCTTTTATTCTGTTGTGCATGGAGAAAAAGAATAATGAATGTAATAACGATTTTACTAAACATATCATAATCTTCTGCTTGTGGCGAGATTAATGAGGACTATATCAAACCATTATACTTAAGAACAACTCCTGGAAATGTAATGTAGTATCAAAAGACTTTCATGCAGCATGGAGGTGAAGAAAACGGTTGTCTAATTTTTCATGTGAGACGACAAATACTTTTATATTTCCCACAAGTATGATTCAATTTTTTGTTACATTCATTCTACTAATTGACGACTTGATTAGCCCTGGATGAGGAATCTTGGGTCCCGTAGAACCTCTACCCCCCCTTCGCTGATTTTCTCATTTTTTCTGGAAGTACTGCCAGCCTAATCCTGCCACAGTAGGTTCTTTCTTAGCTACTTGAAACTATATCGAAGAAGGACGTCTTTTGACTGCAGAGCTTTTCTGTCCCATCTTATAAAGTAAGAACTGGTCCAATACACCCACTGTTACCTGTCATGTGCAACTGCATCAGCCTTCGGACAGCCCATGCCTTTAAAGAAGAGGTGTGTGAGTTGCACGAAACTGGAATACTAGAAGTCAAAAACTGTTACTTGTCTGAAACCTGTAAGTGGTGCACACTCATACCATGTGTATCTCGACTGACACAAGCCAGGAGGGTTCCCTGCAACGGAGCATGGAATAGTGCTACCACGGAATGACAACAGCAGTCCCCTCGCAGAGCATGTGTAGGAAAGAAATCGCATTCCAAACAGGCGGCCGGGAAGCTTATATAGATATATAATCCCAGGGTAATAATCCTGTATGAGAAAAGGCCATAAAGGTACTGGGCACGAATATGCATCTTAGACAACCTTGTCTGAACGTTCATTCTCTTGAATTCTGTCTGGTCCGGTACCCAGCAGATAAGCACTTGTGAACCAAGATTGCTAAGAAGTATATTCCATTCAAAATATCAACACAAGGAGCGGTGTCAAGGCACAGCAAACCCGTCCCCGGCAGCCATTTTAGCGGTGACGTATAAGCACAAAAAGATATCTAGTCAAATATGTCACATATATAATTTGGAGTAAATCGGGTGAAAATTGACGATTTTACGTCCATTTGAAATGATAGGCCGACCAACCTGATATTGACGTTCCTACCGCTGACTAAGGGATGATCACCCCCTGATGTAATGAGGCATGTTGTAGGATGCAAATTTGAAAGATGAACATTCAGGTTTTAGTTTCATGTCGATATGGCGAATATGAAAGGAGTTATGGCGGAAAAAAAATAATTACTTTTTTTTTTTAATCATTTTTTGAGCCGACAGCCTGAGCCTTGGCCCAATGCTTAATCAAGTGATCAGAAGGTCATAGCACATCCTCCCTAAAATTTTAGTCAAAATCACACCAGTAGTTTTCGCGTTAAGTTGTTAACAGACAGACAGACAAACAAACAAACAAACAGGCAAACCGAGTGAAAACAATAACCTTCCCCCGATCCCCTCCAGGGAGGCAACGGATAATAATCTAAACCAAGGTATGGGGAGAGCTAAAATGCTTAAGGGAAGAGGAAAGCCAATGCTGAGTCAACTAAAAGTATAAAACTAACAGTCACAAAGAAAGCTGCAAGCCATCTGAATTACCAGCAACTTGGCAGCACAAACCAGAGGGTAAGGAGTACAGGCTGCCATTCAACTAAAATCAGAAAAATGGCCCCAAATCTGATGCCAATTTTGGGTATGATGATATAAGCGTAAACTGGGAGACACCCTGGAAGGAAGTAATAATAAAGAATTAGCACCAAACCATAACATGAATGTAAGGCAATGTAGGAGTAGGGGGAAATGATTTTTATTTTATTTTTTTATGTGAGGAAGAAGGAACCAGAGGCAACGACTCCGCAAAACTGTTCCTTCCAAGAGAAAAACAAAATACAAGAGAGAGCCAATTTCAAAATCCATTCATTTCGAGATGCCTGGACACACTGCGTTTGAAAGACTGGAGATCATAGGAAATACAGATAGTTTCAGAGGGAGACAGTTCCACAGTTGACCTGTTGCATAAATGAAGGACTGGGAGTAACGGTTAACTCTTGCATTAGAGAGTTGGACAGAAAAGGGGTGAGAGTTTGCTGCTAGACGGGTGCTACGTGCCCGTCATAGAGGTGGAGGAATGCATGCAGACAGTTCAGAGGAACAGTGACCATTGAAGTAGCGATAGAAAAGAGATAAAGATGCAACAGTGCGGCGAAGAGACAGAGGTTGAAGGGAGTCAGTAAGAGGAGGAGAGTTAATGAGACGAAAAGCCTTTGACTCCACCCTATTGAGAAGAGGTGTATGTGGGGAGCCTCCCCAGACATGAAAGTTGTACTCCACGCAGGGGCGGATAAAACCCCTGTATAGAGTTAACAATTGTGCAGGAGTAAAGAAGGAACGGAGTCGGCTTAGCACACCCAATCTCTTGGAAGCAGATTTTACAAGAGATGTAATATGATCTTTCCAAGATAAGTCCCGAGTAAATAAAACCCCAAGCAAGTTCAATGATGATGCCGGAAGAAACAAGGGAACATCAAGATGAGAGGGAGGACAGAAGAGATGAAGAGAATAGCAATGAAAGACAGCCTGGAGACAGAAAGACCCCATTTAGTCACCTCTTACGACAAGCGAGGATACTGGGGAAGTATTCTTCCCTCCCCTCCTCTGGAGATACCCAGTAGACCATCATCTGTAATCAAAATATTAATAAATAAATACATAATTTTGAAGAGTGTAGTATACTACATGGAATTCAGGAATTCATGACTAGAACGCCACTGTCCAGAGCATATTTAAAGTAACCGTCCATTACCCAGGCTGAGATGTGAGCATCATCCAGCCCTCTTAAGTTACCAGAAGAGGCTGGACGACTCCATCGCAGATGGCTATCCAGGATGTAACACAGCACCCCATACTATTAAGCACATTATGGAAGACTGCATTGCACACAATCACCTATGCCAACAACACAACATACACTCCTTGAGAGCTCTGTGGGAAAGCCCGGTCTCGGCCATGGCCTTCCTTAGGGACTCTGGGCTGTTCGGCCAGACTGCCTAGGGAACAACAACAACTACTACTACTACCCCTGATGGGATTTACTCTAAAATTCAATAGATTCCTTGTAAGAATTTGGATCCATGCACAGACAAGTGCATGACCTTTACTTCATTTGGTTCCTTAGGCAAAAACTGCACCAGACATTGTTATTACATAAAAATATAATATGTGACAAAAGCTGCAGACACAGCCAAGCTCCACTCTCCGTCTTGTTGGAGTAAGCAGCTGAATGTAGGTTATAGCTTCTCTTGCCAGGATATTTGAGACAATTAAAGCCTGGAACGAGAACCTGGTGTGGGCATCTGGCGTTATGACTGGTGGTGGAAAAACCCGACTGTTTGAGTGCTAACACGTGTAAGATTAATGATGATGCATAGTATTATGAAAATGATTAACACTTTAAGTACGATGAGTTTTCTTGGGCTGTATGAAATGGTCTGTAGGTAAGAATATGTGTAAAATGTAACTGTACTGAAGGGGATGATGGACACTTCTTCAAAAACTTTTATTTTGGTGTATATTAAGCCTAACCCTGGGTAGGCATCTCCAAAGACGAGTTACATTATGACTCAGAAAAAAAAAAATAATAACTTTATTAACTGACGTTATATGTACATTTTAAAATACAAAAATAACTTTTTCAGAGGTATTTCACAATTAATTTCTTTTAATTAATGCATAATCGTTCGTTTAATCCATATTCATTCATAATTAATCCTGTGTTGCCCCATGAGGAGCGTAGGAGTCCGGGGCTAGGCAAGTTGGTCCTGACATTTAAGATGAGAGTGACCAGCCTCACTCATCCCTGAGTGGCATTACGTGAGCAATAAACCCCAACCATCCCATGGATGTAAACCTGCACAGGCTCAATCCGATTGGAGCGCCTTAATTGCTCACTAAACCACCAGGCGTCATAATTTGGTCATATGGTTACCACCCAGCGCAGTAAATGGTTTCCTGGTGCAAAGGAAACCATTTGGCTTGTCACTCAGAGTAGAGTCACCCATAGGCAGAAGGAAGGGGAAAGAATGAAGGAAAAGTCAGAAGGAGTGTAGAGTCACCCCTAGGCAGGAGGAAGAGGAAAGAATGAAGGAAAGACAGAGGGGGAAGGAAGGAAAGAGGGAAAAGAGGAAAGGGTACTCACCCGAGAGCAGCACTGCACTGAGTGAATGGATGGTGGTCGTCCCCACCTACCATCTAAATGCTCCTTTTAACATTTTGTAAAAAAAGAAAAAAAATGCATTGTAAATTCGCACCCAAAACAAGATATTAACTTGTGCAAACAAAGACCAAGAGCAATACTGGCTCTCACTATAATGAATGAATGACATACAGGTGGCACAATACCGTATACTGTTACAGTAACAGAATCAATGAGACGATCGTTTGGATGCAACACATGAGAGAAAACTACATGTATGAAAACAAGGGAAAAACAAAGTAGGCATATTCTGGTATAAAAAACCCAAAGCATATTGGAATTGTGATCACAATATGTAAAATAAAAACCTAAACATAGTATTTTGGGACTCACAACATCAAAATAAAAGGATAACACTTTACTTTGGCACTCACATGAAAACAACAGTTTCAACACTAAACCGCGCAAGGAAGCACTACATTACAGCAAGTGAACCGATTCAAGTTACAGAACTGGCCATCTCCCAACTTGTTTACTTGTCTTGAAGATACCATATGGGTCTCCATGTTCTGGCCATGATATGCGTCGTATAATCTATTTTTGCTGTACAATTGGTCCCCCTTGTCTTCAGCGTCTAAATCAAATACCTAGAATCGGGCGGCTACATTCCACAAATGACAATGGATGTTGTAGTTGGATAATGTATGCAACTTTCGTAAACTTGTGAAATCTGTGCATTTGTTTTGCTTTTACACTCGCGTCGGTAAGGTTTTGGCGGGGTTATGTTTTAATCAGTGAATGCGCGCGCGTGCGTGCGTGTGTGTGTGTGTGTGTGTGTGTGTGTGTGTGTGTGTGTGTGTGTGTGTGTGTAAAAATAATTCATTCAGTTTTTATTCGATTTTAACCAGGTTCGATAGAAGAACTGAAAATCAGACATTTAGTAAACCAAATGTTTTTGAGAATTATAAGTCAAAGGTCAAGGTTGCAGGATTGGGCTAATTTGACATAGCAGAATTTCTAAACAGTTTTCGTCCACATTAAAACAAATTTGGTGGACGGGTTGAAGGTAATGAAATGGGATGATTCAGTCTTGAGAACAGTCATTCGAATGACAGAGGTCATAAATTAAAATAAGACTTCAGTGTGTGTGTGTGTGTGTGTGTGTGTGTGTGTGTGTGTGTGTGTGTGTGTGTGTGTGTGTGTGTGTTTAAGAACAAACAATTTTGGTCCGATTTCCACCAAACATTTTGGGTTGGTTGAGAGTCAGCAGGTCACAGGAAAAGGTCAATTTCAGCAGTCTGATCCATATTAAGCCAAACTTCACAAAATGGTTGGGGATAAAGTAAAAGTAAAAGGGGTCGATTTATAGAACAGTTAGAGGTAAAGGTCATAAGGAAAGGTCAAAAGCCAAGTCATGGAGAATGGTTAACTCTGTCTCATCTGAGCTGAATGAAACTTGGTGGAATGGTTAAGGGTCACATAAGAACAAAGGGATTCAGCTTCGAGGAGAGTCATTGATCGAGCTCACAGGGCAAGGTTAAAGTTCTACCCATGTGTCTGTGTGTGACCATAATACTCACGTCTGATGCAATAAGAAAAAAACTCGTTGGAAGAGCTGAACAGCGCCCAGGAGACTGACCTGTTATCTCTTAAAAACAGGTCAAGTTCAAAGTCACCTGGCAAAGTAAAAGAACAGTTTGCATCCTAGGTAGACTATAGTATTACAACCTTCTTTCCGATCGTCATTATTGGTTCCGCAAGAGACGCTCCATTGGCAACCTTCTCACCTTCCTTTCAGACTCCTGCTGATCGTCTTTTCCGGACTTTGAAGAAAGCTTTGCCATTGAATTTGACCTCAAAGGCTTTCGATCGAGTCTGCCATAAATCTTTTTTATTTCTAAACTGCCATCTTACCGTTTCTATTTTTCTATCTGTGCCTTCATCTCAAGCATCCTCTCTGGTCGTTCTATAGCTGCTGTTGCAGATGGTCACCGCACTTCTCCTAGAGCTATCAATTGTGATGTTCCTTAGGGCTCTGTCCTATCACCATCTCTCTTCCTTCTATTAAGCATTAACCTTCTAAGCTGTACATCTAACCCTGTACACTCACACAATGATGACTATGCCCTTCACCTTTCCATTCACTTCTCGCAGCTCCATCTCTGCAATTACTTCAACAAACAAAGGATGAGTCTATGGCACACCTAATATCTGATATGGGTCATATCTGATTGGGGCAAAAGTATTACTGTTGTTTTTGATGCATCAAAAACTCAGTCTTACTTCTTGCAACCCTTCAAAATGTACAGCAGGAGTATCGCCTTATTTCTTACAATATCCAACTCAATCCTTCATCATCTTTGAACATACTTGGGGTTTCATTCTCTCGGGATTTAACTAGGATAGATCATATTTCCTCTCTTGTAAAATCTGTCTCCAAGAGATTAGGTGTACTAAGCTGACTCCGTGCCTTCTTTACCCTTGAACAGTGGTTGACTTTATACACTTTTTTTTTTTCGCCCCTGTGTAGAATACAACTCTCATGTATGGGGAGGGACACACAGCTATTCTCAACAAGGTGGAGTCTAAGGCCCATCGTCTCATGAACTCTCCTCTTCTTACTGGCTCCCTTTAACTTTTGTCTCTTCACTGTACTGTTGCATCTTTATCTCTTTTCCATCTCTTCTCCGAAGATGACTGCTTCTCTGAACTGTCTGCTTGCCTCCTTCCATGACTCCAGCAGGCGTGTAGCACCCGTCTAGCAGCAAACTCTCAGCCCTGTTTTGTCCAACTTGCTCATGCAAGAGTTAATCGTTACACCCAGTCCTTCATGTATGCAACAGGTCAGCTCTGGAACTGTCGTCCTCTGTATTTCAAACTGCCTCTGACCTCCAGTCTTGCAAATGCAGTGTGTCTGTGCATCTCGAAATGAACTGATCTTGAAGAATTTGACGCCCTGTTACCTTATTTTTATTTTTTCTTGGAAGAAACAATCACAGGTACTCCAGGCCTTTGGTTCCTTGTTCCTTACACACACACACACACACACACACACACACAGACACACACACACACACACACACATATTATATATATATATATATATATATATATATATATATATATATATATATATATATATATATATATATATATATATAATTTAGGAGTAGTTCCAGTTAGAACAAAAACAAAGAGTTTTAAAATTTAGAACAATCAGCCTAAGGTCAAGGTCAGGAAAGGCCAAAGGTCAGTTTCAACTCAAGCAGTTTTGAACTGATTTGGATCAAAATTGGTGGAAGGTTTACGTGTTAGGTATGACTGGATTAATTCGATTTGGAGAGTAATCTTTGAAAGATCAAGGCCAGAAAAAAAAGTCAGTGGGACCCGTGAACCAGTTGGCTGAGGTGAGTTTTGCACTCTTTCAGTGCTGTTTTTTAGTATGTTTTTTAAACAATGGTAGTGACCCTAGTTGTTTAGAAACCAGGGGTAATGGTTCAGTATATACTGTAAGTACAACACACAGGATAACATGAGATAGAATAGTGCTGTGTATTATGACTTAAGGAGTAACAAAAATATATAGCACATTAATGTGTAAGAAAATTTTGAACAATGTTTCACCCCTTTTCCAGAACACGACAGCTTTAATTCCTGCAAGGTAACATTCACGTTGTGGGTAAAACAACGAGCATGTGGAAGGGAACTAAAACTGTGTAGCGATTTCTATGTGCAAAACCGGTGTGCTTTGTTTATTTCCCCGATCCATACCGACAGGATATGTTTTGGTAATGGATTTTTTTTTTCACTCGATTTATGTTTCCATACTATGTTATTTTTATTTCTGTATTAAGACCGTGCATGTTGTGATGGAGTATTAGAGAAAGTATCCAAGTGCCCCAGGATACAATTCCAGGACGTGATTTTAAAATCTTCACAGCCTACTAGAAGAATGTAACGCTTGAATTAATTCTAGTCCATATAGTTCAACTGTCGCCATGTTCATTGTGATCACTAGTGACTTTTATTGGATCATGACAGCATATTCTCTCGATTCCTCTTCTCTACCTTTTCTGTCATACTACAGTCCACACTTCAGTATACATAGGCTCACCACATTTAGAGTCTAACATTCCGCGAACTCCGAAGTTTTTCTCACCTACCCTTCTCACCCGAATCACTTTGCATTTTAATAAGAGTTATGAATCCACGTATTCGGGAACAAACTGTTGAAAAACTGAGCCAACATTAATAGTATCCAATAACCGTATCCATGAACTGATTAAATGGAATGGTGTGTGTGTGTGTGTGTGTGTGTGTGTGTGTGTGGGGTACATGATCAAGCTGTGGGAGGGTCACTCTGGTTCCAGACAAGTGTCATCAACGGAGTCCCAATAACCTCCATTTATGACCTTTCAAAATTGAAACTGGCCACTGAAACACTATGATTAAGCTTATTGGTCAGTGAGGCTTTGGCGGGTATGATATAGTGGAAGAGAATAAGTGACCTCGAAGGTTCCTGGAATCACTCAAGATTTTTCTAACACTTTTTCCTATTCTCTGGCTGAAGCACACTGAGGAATTTTATCCTGGTCAACACCAAAATATCACGAGCACCTCGTCCAGGCAAAAGCGTAAGATTCTTCAGTGCCTGGAGAACACAGAAAATTTACCCTGGTAAATGCCAAGTTCATATTATTAGTTCAAAGAAACTTTCTGGTGGAAAACGGTCTGCTTTCAACATTTGCATTAAAACATTATGTCATAAATACATGAATCGTCCACCATGAAGAACAACCAACTTGCTGATCGGTATATTACCTCTACAGAAGATCGGAAAGTGACTGGCAGGGTCCGCATCTCTTGCATCAATTAAAAGCCATAATCACTTCATAGTTTTTTCCCCTCCTTTATTTGTGCAACTGTCTACACTCTATTTTCGTTCTCTTATTACCAAAAATCTTTCTGTCGTCGCAGCGCCTGCGATATGAGGAAAATAATACAATGTTTGCTTGGTTAGGATAGCACTTGAATCCACTTGCTGAACTACTCACTACACTGTGTTTTAGAATACTCCCAATTTTTTAATGACAATTATTTTATGGTGAAAAAAAAAAAAAAAGGTATTGCTAACTACTCAGTTATTACCTTATGGTCAAGACTTTATTGTCCAGGACCCTTTAACAGACTCTGAAAGTATTCCACACTTTACTCATGCATCCACATCTTGATGGCTTTTATTTGGTGGAGCAGGGATGAGGTATCCTGAGAATTAAGGTCATGTATGACCAAGCACTTCCAATTAGAATCAGATCTTGAATGTTCTCCGGTCATTATATATCGTGAATATGTTGTCATTTACTATAGCACTATTGTGGACCAATGAGACGATGCATCATCCTGCATAGTTACTCCAATCATGAATGAAATAAACTGCGTGCAAAACTTGTTATTGTCTCATTCTGTGGGGTGAAATACAAGGTGCTTCTCCCCATAACGCTCCTAAAAAAGACCCAGATCATAAAACGGCTTGGTTGTGCCATAGTTTTCCTGGTGTACTTACGCTCGCCCCTGCTGACACCATGGACGACTTCCCCCAGCGCCAATCACTTTAGCACAGTGGAATGAGAATTCATCACATCACCCTCTGATACCAAAGGGCGATATTTGTGGGCAAAGTGAAGAACGGCCATTGCATTTTCTTTTCAGTCATCGCAGTAACAGACCAGTTCATCCTTTTTTATGATGATGAATGATGTGGTGTAATACATCCTCATAATATCCGAGTAATTTCTTTGTAACTCAGATGCATTCATGCTAGGTTCCTTCGGTACTTGTCGTCTTTGAAGAGTATCTGACCTTACAAGTCTTGTGTGGTTGACCAGAATATGAATTCAACGGCAGAAATTGAACAACTGGCAGGGCATTTAATGAAGCCTTCAGACTACAGTGTTCCACTTACACTCTGGCCGTTTTTTTTCAACAATTAAATTCTCGTCTCGTAAAGTGAGAATTTTAATTTTTTACACACGTAACGTGCTCTTCCTTGGCATCTTCAACAGGGACTTGGAAAAATTAGAGGAGATCCACACACACACACACACACACACACACACACACACACACACACACACACACACACACACACACACACACACAAAGTGGACTGAGCTGGAAACAACGCACATGCAGCTTCGTGCGGCGAGAGTTCTATGACCACTAAAGGCTTGTAGGAGGCGGAAAGAGAGGATTTAGGAGACACTCTAAGTAGTCAAATTTTAGCTGGCGAATATCTGGGGTAGGAAAGTACAACAAATCATTCAAAACTTTCGTTCTGTCTGACTGGGACAAGTACTGCAAAACTTTTTGCAGTGGGTGTAACAAAGATACAATTTAAAAAAAGGGTTGGAAAGGAGAAAATAATTTGTCGAGAACCAACGCTAAGGGCACTGCGAGACATAAACAAGTCTCTCTTAACGTTAGTCGCAAAGTAATATTTAAAAAAAGAAGAAGAAGAAGAAGAAGAAACCGTAAAGGGAACGCCCACATTAAGTTGCCTGAAAAGACGGGATAAGTCTGTGCTGACTATAAGAAAGATGAGAAGAGGGTGACGCGGTGTGAAATGCTTAATACGAAATCCTTCAATTATGGTTTTATAGAAAGGTAGCTTTGTGAATAATTACGATCTGCAAAAAGTTTCGGGATAGATTTGTGTGTGTGTGTGTGTGTGTGTGTGTGTGTGTGTGTGTGTGTGTGTATATATATATATATATATTTATCTATCTATCTATAGATATATATATATATATATATAGATATATATATATATATATATATATATATATATATATATATATATATATATATATATATATATATATATATATATATATTTTATTATATATATTATATATATGTTATATATATATATTATATATATATGTATTATATATATATTATATCTATCTATCTATCTATCTATATCTATATCTATATCTATCTATTTATCTATCTATCTATCTATCTATCTATCTATATATATATATATATATATATCATTTCCTGTGGCACCCTCGGGGATGCATAGGGCCTCGATGAACTCACACCACCACATCCTATCTTGTGCTAACTCCTCAAGATCTCCCCAACACTCATCCCCAGTTTCCCGTCTCATTGTCCTCACCCACGTCTCTTTTGTCCTTCCTTTACCTCTCCTACCAAGTGCCACCCACCCTGGTGTACCTCTTACTATTCCCTGTCTCCTATACACATGTACTAGCCACTTCCATCGTGAGAACCTAACATATTCATCGACCGGCTGCACTCCCGTTATTTCTCTAATTCTACTATTTGGTATCCTTTCCCACCACTTAACTCCTAATATTCTTCTAAGTGCTTTGTTTTCAAACACCAAGAATTTATTTTCCATAGTCACTGTGCAGTACCAAGACTCGTGTCCATAAATTAAGATACTCCTAACCATTACCTTATAAAGTTTGATTTTTGTATGTACAGAAAAATTGTTATTATTCCAAATATTTTTAAGCATTCCCATTGCCTGATTAGCCTTCTTTAACCTTTCCTCGAATTCAAAGTTCAAATAACCATCCTTGGCTAAATAAGTACCTAAATATTTAAACCTATCAACTTGCTTTACAACCATACCTCCAATTACACATTCCTGCGCATTTTCCATATTCATATTGATTATTTCAGTTTTTCCACAATTAATAACCAAACCCACCTTGCGACCTTCACTCACCAAACAGTCCAACACTCTCTGCATCTCTTCTGGCCCATCACAAATCAAAACTATATCATCTGCATAATCTAAATCCAAAAGTTTCCTGTTCTCTCCCCAAAGTATACCTGCACCGGTTTCTGTTCCAACGCGTTTCATAATGTAATCAATGACCAATATAAATAGTAAAGGCGATAGAACACCACCTTGAATTACTCCGGACTTGACTTCAAACGAATCACTCAGACAACCATCAACCATCACTTTACAAAATGTGTCCTCATGCATGTTCATAATGACCCTCACAAACTCCTCTGGTATTCCATAATGTCTCATGATCTTCCCCATAGTCTCTCTCGAAACACTATCAAAAGCCTTTTCAAAATCAACAAAACAAAGACTTAACGGTACTCTCATTTCATTAACTTGCTGCATCAAATCCCTAACTATAAAGATCTGATCATTGCAACCACGTCCCTTTCTAAAACCAGCCTGTTCATCCCTCAGAATACCCTCAACCACCGGCTCCAACCTATTTAACAACACTCTACTGAAAACTTTCAAAGCTATCGGTGACAAAGAGATCCCCCTCCAATTACCACATTCACTCAGGTCTCCCTTCTTCGGAACTTTAACAATCACACCGTTCTTCCAAACTGATAGTAGTAACCCCGTCACCCATATCTTATTGAATATCTTGGTCAAGATCATTATTAATCTATCCCCCTCCACTTTAAACATTTCCGGAAACAAACCATCCTCCCCAGGTGCCTTATTATTCTTTAACTGTTTTACTGCTTTCTCCACTTCTGCAAGCCTCAACTCTCCTGTTTCTATATTTAAATCTGCCTGAGCAGACGGTATACCCTCTTCTGGTGCTATTGGTCTATTAAGAACTGTCTCAAAATGCTCTTTCCATCTATTTTTAATATCTCCATCTTTGGTCAATAAATTTCCTTCCCTGTCTCTAACTGGTATTTCCTTGCGTTTACCTGCATTACCACTCAGTTCTCTAATCGATTCATATGCTATTCTTTGACTCTGTCCATCATTTTTGTTTATTAAGATTTCAGTCTCTGCAACCTTTTCATCCACACATCTTCTTTTATCTCTCCTAGCTAACCTTCTTACTTCTGAATTCAAACTCCAGTACGCAGCTCTTGCTAATTCAATCTCTCGTTCATCAACGCATTGCATCTCACTCCTCAATTTAGCCTCACCTCTTTTTTTTATCATATCCCACGTTTCCTCTGATATCCATTTCTTTCTCCTGAATCTATGTCTCCTTCCAATCGTACAGTCAGCAGTCTCATGCAAAACTTTGTTCACATCCTCCCACATCTCATCTACACTTCTCTGCCCCTCTTCCAACGTTTCCAACACCAAAAACCTATTTCTACATTCTAATCTGAATTCCTCCTTTTCTTCTCCTTCCCTTCTAAGCTTAACAATATCGTATATACCAACACCAGATTTTTCCTTCTTCTGATTTTTAAGTTTAAACCTTATTTTTGCAATGCTGAGTTGATGGTCACTACCAATATCCGCTCCCCGTTTAACATGAACATCTAGCAGTGAACTTCTATGCCTCATACTGATATATATATATATATATATATATATACTATGCCTCCTACTGATATATATATATATATATATATATATATATATATATATATACTATGCCTCCTACTGATATATATATATATATACTATGCCTCCTACTGATATATATATATATATATATATATATATTATATTTATATATATATTATATTTATATATTATATATATATTTATATATTATACATATCTATAGATATATATTATATATATTTCATTGCCAGACGCCATGTATCCCAAACGGGGTGGCCAAGGGCTTACAATTTACAGGAAGGGGCACTAATCCTCCACCAACCCCACTTGACACGTAGGGATACCAACAGCATCTGGTGTTCCCAGGCGGTCACCCATCCAGGTACTAACCAGACCCAACGTTGCTTAACTTCGCTGATCGGACGGGAAGCGGTGTACTCAACGTGGTATGGCTGTTGGCCATAGAGAGAGAGAGAGAGAGAGAGAGAGAGAGAGAGAGAGAGAGCCAGCCAAGGAGAATCAAGGTGATTTTCCAATTCATATTTATTCCAGGTGACTAGTTTCGGGAGACATATCCCATCTTCAGACCTAAAAACATTTAAAACACATTGCAATTTACATCAAATGTTAAAATATATCCATAAGAAAAAATGTTATCAAAAAGAGCATGTAGCAATGACTGATTTTTGTGAATGAAATCTAAATGTAAAACTCTTTTTATAATTATAACAAACTCGAGAAATAAAAATGAGTATGTTACCCATGTCAGTTGGCAGCAATGACTGAAAATCATGTACACAGTCGGTCCTAAGGAAAAGTATCATGAAGTTTCCGAGACATCAATAATCCAGTGTGACACAAAAGAACCAAGTAAAGCTTCAATGAACCAAGTATCAAAATGCTGATTCATAGCAACAAAACAGTATTATTATCTTAAAATATACTACTTAGTTGATGATTCATAGTTATTTAACGAAAGCTTAATTTTGTGAATCTGTACAAGGACTCCAAAATTCGCAGTACCACTCTGTCATTACTACTATGTAAAATACTGAAATTATCCAGATTACAAGTATGGCCCATATCGAAACAATGATTCCTAATCTCTGACAGAGTTGGGTTAGACAGGAGCAAGGATGTTCTATGAGACAAGCCTCTGTGCTAAGACACACGAATTTTGTGGTTCCGAATTGAACTCCCAGTATATCTAGCTGTACAGCCAGAACAGACATATAAATATACTGTGTTTGAGCACAGTGGCTTTGGTATATTACCTTTTATCGAAAAAATGAACCTACGGTAAAAGGGTTTACAAATACAAATCTAAATGAGATTTGAGGATAGACACTCTTGTGTATTTTCAAAAGCTGGTATCTAATATTATAACCGACATGACCATAAAAGGGAAACCTAATATAATGTATGTCCTTAGCTACAGTTGCTGCCTTCCATGAACTACATAATATCTGGTTTTAAAAATCTTTTACCATCCAAGGAAACAGCAAAGTAGGGTAATTTTTATGGGTGAAGAATTTACTCAGGAAATCAATTTCATCATGAAAAGATATCCAGTTTAAACTAAGTGCATAGCATCTATGAAGTAAAGTCCATACTGAAGTCATTTGATATATGTTAGGTACAAATGATAAAAAAATCAGACCCAAACCAGTGAATGATTCCTTCCTGTAAACAGAAGTACTTAAGTAATTCCCACAATTGGTTAGCCGAATATCTCAAAAAGAGAGCAAATTATTATTCTCAATTTCAGCAGTGATTTGTATGTGTGTGTGTGTGTGTGTCCGATTCTGGGCATAGGCTTCACAGCCTGCTTTCAAGGCCCAGTAGTCACCCGAACTGGGTACTAGAATGCTTGGAATTCAGGTAGTCTAGAAACTTTGCAGCATGATCAGATTCTTTGAATAATAAGAAGCAATCGTACAGCTACGAAAAAAAAAAAAAAAAAAAAAAAACTGGTTTAATAACCATTTCCTTTCATAAAAAACATAGAAATATATTAGCTATGTGGGGCCCAGTGGGGATCCCATAGCCACTCCATCAACCTGTTCATAAAATTTGCCATTAATTATGAACATGGATTCATTAACTGCCAAGTCTAAAAGGGTTCTGAAATTCTGTTTTGTTAAATTCCCAACAAACATTGAACTATTGGCACAATTATGACCCAATACTGGTTTTTCTGTACATCAAATATTGGCTCGATACTTCCAGATTCTACTGTCAGTAATGGGCCAATGTAAATCCATTATCCGTTTGCATCCCGGCCCATTAACTGCACTGTATCACTGTGATATTGGGCCACTTATTGTCATCCATTATAGTTCCAATATTCAATACAGATAAGATTTAAAATTTATGCCTTTATTTTTAATTGAACTCACCCAGATTTCATTAACCGTATGATGTCAAGCCAAGCCCTCCTTACTTCCTGCACTGCTGTCAAGCAATCAGTGTCTGAAATGAATTTAAATTACTTGTACAGGGGAGATTCGAACCTGCGTCCTCGCAACTCACCCAGCAGCACACTGCCCAATGCACCATTGGAGATCTTTATATAAAACAACGAGTTTAATAAGTTTATAGACCTAATTATCTATCTATCTATCTATTGCCAGACGCCTCAATTTCGTTTGGGGTGGCCACAAACAATTCGCCTCCACGTCGCCCTGTCCCCCGCCATTTCACTGCCCTGCTCCCAACTCACACCGCCCTCTCTCATATACCTCTCCACCCCATCCCTCCATCTCATCCTCGGCTCCTTTCTGCTGTAGGCTATATGTGGTTCTGGGGAGTGTAAATTAAACGCCTCATTAACATAGGCTGTCTTTTACAGTTTTGTTTTTCACTTAGCTCAATGGCAGAATAAGACAATGATTGGGCTCTAACTACATCCTGTCTATCTTCGATCGTGACTGTCAGCATATTCTAATGCATTATATTCTGTTGTAACGCATTACTCAAGAAAGATGCCAGTGATGAACGGTATTTAACTTTATGCATGATACTCGGTACTGATAGTATCTTTACAAGATTAATAAGACAATATTTGTATCAAATAAGCATATAATTTCTAATATACTGTCGCTGAACAAAAATAAAAACAAAAAATATCTTCTCTCAAGCCTTTGAAGATGAAAGGACGTGGTGGTCAAGTGGATAGAGGAATAATTGACTTGCGATGACGCATGTTTGAAGCCCGATTAGTGTAATATTTTGTATATTTTTCTTCTATTATCAATTTTTTTAAGAAGCCGTCTTTATGTTTATATTACACAGGAGAGTATACAGGTAAGCCATATCCATTGATTTCGGTGTTTGGTATTCCTGTTGCCTGTTGTTGTTGTTGTTGTTTAGATTCGTCCACTTATCATAATAGAATGGACCCGGGCTCAGGGTGTAGAGCCCGCAGGTGTTATCATTGACTATATAAGTGGTGTGTCCTCTGCATTGCGACAGGTGGACACAGGCGAAGAAGATGAAAGTAAATTAGAGGCGCTATTTCTAGCGAGGTGGAGGGTAAGAAGAGACAATGGAGAGTAGAGAAGGGATAGGGGAAAGTGCACCAATCTCAGCTGCGGTGTCGTGGCGTGCTACTCGTCTGACGGGACGGTCGCGCAAAGTTAGTCGTAAGGAGGCAGTGGCAAGGCAGTCTGCAAGATAGTGAAGCAGAGGCCAGTCCTCTTGCTGGTGACAGTGAGGGCACGGGTCAGGTTTGTAGTCCTGATATTTGAGAGTAACAGGGGTAACCTAGGAGGAGGCGTCGGAGACTGACTATGAGAGCGTTGGGGGTGTGAGGGGGGGCAGCGAGCGGCTCCTACTGAGTGGCTCGTGCAAACGATATTGATAATCATATATTGGGCAAATAAAGATCCAATTCCTTAACATCCAATATCTTGAAGCTTGTACTGGGCCAATACGGAACCAGATCAAGCATGCCTTACTCTCTGATAATGTAAATCGTGCATTGGGCCAATACAGATCCATTTCCTGCATTCCATAATCCATTATAAACATAGTGAATCCAATATTTTCCAGAATCGGTTAATTACTCATATGTCTGTGAGGTTATTAACTAGTTCCTGCCCTTTATATAGTTCAGCAATGCAAATATCTATAGTTTCTTTAAGTGGGATATTTGTGAACAGACTTTCAGTATCAAAGCTTGTCATGACCACAGGGTGTGGAAATTGAAGCTGCTTTAACTCCTGTACAAAACTGACAGAGTGTTTAACAGTAAAGTTGTTTGTGGTGAGGCTATTCAATATGAGAAAAAGAAATTTAGCCAAATTATAATTAAAGGTTCCAATTGCAGACAGGATGGGACGTACTGGGACATCTGGTGTATGTATTTTTGGTAATCCATACAAGACTCCTGGGACAGATCCAGAGGCAAAGAGAAAATTATAGGTTTCTGATGAAATCCAGTTCTTTATTCTCCTAAGAACTCTATTAAGTTTATCTTCCAACTTTAGTACATAGGAGAATGGATCTATATTAAGTTCAAAGACCTTGCTTCTGCAGATAACAAATTAGAAATTTTACCCATATAAACAGACTTATTAAGCACCACTACCCCTCTCCCATTGTCTGGCTTAGTTATAACAATGTTTGTATCCATTTTCAGTTGATAAAGTATTTTGACCTTGTCTGTACCAAACACTGACCATGAGAAATTACCAAAGTCTTTGAAGGTATTATGAACTATTGAACTGATACTTTCAACCGTTCAAGTCTAAATTGATGATTCATTATTAGGATTATAAATTCTTAGTCAGGATATGGTGTAAATTAACTTTTCAAAACTCAAAAAGTGGGATACAAAGTTTGGTTTGGAAACTGGTAATGAAAAGTCGAGACCGAATTTCAGTGCATCTTCCACTTCATCTGTTAATGTCCTACTGGAAAGGTTTGTGATTACTTTATGTTTATCTACACTAGAGTAGATGGGAGTTACTGATTTGCCCAATTTTTTACTATGAGTATCCTTAGTCATCTTAAATTTGTTTGTGTTATTTTTATTAATTTGGTTGGTTAAGACCTTCAAATCAAGCCAGGAAACCTTCTTCTTTAGTTCTTGAAGAGTCATGAAATAATCTGTTCTCAACTGCTTTGAATACTTTTCTTTTTGCTTTGTTTCATAATTCAATAGTTTAAACAAAACAGACCTGTAAAGTTTACTTTGTGTAAAATTCTTTAAACTAGATTTGAATACAAAAACCTGGGGATCACACTGTACATCTTGCAGTGACGCAGACAATCCACATCCAGTGAAGCTTTCCTGTGGCGGATATTAAAAGTCTATTCACAAATATCCCACTTAAAGAAACTATAGATATTTGCATTGCTGAACTATATACAGGGCAGGAACTAGTCAATAATTTAACAAAACAGAATTTCAGATCCCTTTTAGACTTGGCAATTAATGAATCCATGTTCATATTTCATGGCAAATTTTATAAACAGGTTGACGGGGTGGCTATGGGATCCCCACTGGGCCCCACATTTGCTAATATATTTCTATGTTTTTGTGAAAGGAAATGGTTATCAGATTGTCCTCCGAGTTTTAAACCAGGTTTTATCGTAGGTATGTTAACAATTGCTTATTGTTCAAAGAATCTGATCATATTGTAAAGTTTCTAGAGTACCTGGATTCCAAGCATTCTGATATTAAGCTCACTGTTGAAATTGAGAATAATAATTTGCTCTCTTTTTTAGATATTCGGCTAACTAGTTGTGGGAATTACTTAGGTACTTATGTTTACAGGAAGGAATCAGTCACTGGTTTGGGTCTGAACTTTTTGTCATTTGTACCTGACATATATAAAATGAATTCAGTACGGACTTTACTTCATAGATGCTATGCACTTAGTTTAAATTGGACATCTTTTCATGATGAAATTGATTTCCTGAGTAAATTCTTCACCAATAATAATTATCATACTATGTTGTTTCCTGGGATGGTAAAAGATTTTTTGAACCACATATTATGTGGTTCAAGGAAGGCAGCAACTGCAGCTAAGGACATGCATTATAATTTATTAGGTTTCCCTTTTATGGTCATGTCAGTTATAATATGAGAAACCAGCTTTTGAAAATATTCAAGAGTGTCTATCCTCAAACCTCATTTAGATTTGTATTTGTGAACCCTTTTACTGTAGGTTCATTTTTCGATATAAAGATAATATATCAAAGCCACTGTGCTCAAACATAGTATATCCTTGTTCTAGCTGTACAGCTAAATATATTGGAAGTTCAATGCGGAACCTCAAAATTTGAGTGTCTGAGCACAGATGCTTGTCTCATAGAACATCCTTGCCCCTGTCTAACCCAGCTCTGTCAGAGATTACGTATCACTGTTTCAATATGGGCCACACTTGTAATCTGGATAATTTCAGTATTTTACATAGTAGTAATGACAAAATAGAATTGCAAATTTTGGAGTTCTTGTACATTCATAAACTTAAGTCTTCATTAACACGCCGCGTGCCGGCTATTATTAGTCCTCTGGGTCACCCCAGTGCCGGCAATTTTCCGACCTTTTTTTTTTTTTTTTTTTTTGCTAAAATGATAGATTTTGATGTGGAAACAACGAATTTCGCCATTAAAATGCACACCGAGGCTCGAAAATGAGTTTTATTGAGTCCTGCATACTTGTGTACAGGTATAGCCGCTCTCTCACACTCACCACGTACGTGAGAGAAAGCCGTTTTCTATGTAAGGTATACTCAGGTATTTAAGCTGGGAAGGTATAGCAATGTTCAGTACAGTACACTTCTCTGATCACTTATTACTTCAGCTTCTATCACAATTTGCATGTCTTTCTCACTCTGAATGAATTATCTTACACTTACTTGAAGATAGGTACAACCTGACTGCATTACGTACAGTTCTGGCACTTACAAGAAGGTATTTACAACTTGACTTCACTATATAGTCCTTACACTTACAAGAAAATATTTACAGCTTACACTTACATGAAAATATTTACAAAATGCCTTCAGTATGTACAACATTGGGTGAGGCACACAGGCAGAGTGAGGCAGAGCAAGTATGAGGGGGGGGATCAAGTAAATGTATGGCCTTGACAGCCTGCAGGATGGTAGAGGAACAGTTACCTTACATGCCTGCCAATTTTTACTCACGAATCTTGAAAAATGCAGTCACAGTGAAGTTTTTTATTTTTTACCATTTTAAAATGGCACTGGTACTGGTAACGGCATAATGTCAGACCGTTTTAAAACGGCACTGGCACGCGGCGGGTTAAGTGATTATGAATCATCAACTAAGTTGTATACCTTAAGATTATACTACAGTTTTGTTGTTATGAATCAACTTTTTGATACTTGGTTCATTGAAGCTTTACTGTTTTTTTTTGCTTCTCACTGGATTATTGAGGTCTCAGAAGGATCGACTGTGTTCATGATTTTCAGTCATTGCTGCCAACTGACATGGGTAACATTCTCATTCTTATTTTCCGAGTTTGTTATAATTATAAAAAGAGTTTTACATTTAGGTTTCATTCATAGAAATCAGTCATTGCTACATGCTCTTTTTGATAACATTTCTTCTTATGGATGTATTTTAACATTTCAAGTAAATTGCAGTATGTGTTTTAAAAGTTTTTAGGTCTGAAGATGGGATATGTTTCCCGATACTAGTCACCTGGAATAAATATGAACTGGAAAATCACCTTGATTCTCCTCGCCTGGCTCTGTACCATAAGATTCCCCACGGCCACCTCAGTTGTGGATATATATATATATATATATATATATATATATATATATATATATATATATATATATATATATATATATATATATATATATATATATCAGACTCTCCTTAATAAAGAATAACTGGAAAACAGGAAAGTTAACCTGGAAGTGTTGATTTTCTTCTTTTTCTTCTTCTTCTTCTTGTTTTTGTTATTATTTTTATTATTATTATTATTATTATTATTATTATTTTTATTATTATTATTATAACCTCCGCCAAGCAGGTTTTGTTTTACCACGTGATGGTTTGTTTGTTAGTTTGTCTGTCAGTCTGTCTGTTAGCAAGATTACTCAGAAAGTTATGAACGGATTTTGATGATTTTTTTTGGAAGGGTGGTCCATGGGCCAAGGAAGAAACATTAAATTTTGGGCCGGATCCGGCTCTGGAGTATCCTGCACAATATCTCCAAAAGTACTCATTGAACTTCAACGAAAGTTTGCCAAAAGATGGTCCATGGACCAAGAAAAAATTGATTAAATTTTGGGGCGGATCCGGATCCTATATCCACAGATCAGAATCCTGATCCATTTTAATGGGAATGACATTAGCTGAAGTGTGCCCTCTCTGAGCACTTTCTGGTTGTTCCCGTTCGATCAGCGAAGTTAAGCAACGTTGGGTCTGGTTAGTACTTGGATGGGTGACCGCCTGGGAACACCAGATGCTGTTGGCATCCCTATGTCAAGTGGGGTTGGTGGAGGATTAGTGCCCCTCCCTGTAAAACAATTAACTCTAAGCCCTTGGCCACCCTGTCTGGGATACATGGCGTCTGGCAATGAATGAAAAAAAATGAATGTATTTATTTTGATCTGTTTTACCTCTGAGCTCTAAACGCATTTCTTTTTAACCCGTCACGTCCCGAGCCTTTCCGCACCTATGACATCCCCCAGTCCCAAGCCTTTTTGGAAAAATTTTTTTTCTTCTAAAACTTCCGCTTAGGTCGAGAAACGATGGAAAATCATGAAGAAAGTGGTCCCTGCGGTCTATAAGTGGTCTGTACAGGTGCGGTTTCCCCCCGCAGGTATCGTATTCTGTAATGGGCTGGATATGCGTTTACGTTTTCTATGGTAAGGAATAATGGGAGAAACAACACACAACACCTCTACATTTATTGAATTTGAACTAATAAACAATAACAGTAACAATATAATGGATTTCAGACACATATATAGGAAAAATAAGCATTGTACCATCGCGTGAGCATAGCGAGTTAGGTCCGAGTCGTAACATGCTATATGCTAAGTTTCTGGTATGAGTCAACCTATCATTTTTTCTACTTGTATACTTCTGTTTCAATGACAATTTACCAATTACAACTGTTTGTAAGTGTTTTCAGATGTTTTCATTCATTATGATGACATGCAGCATAAGTTTAGCGCACATCAGCTTAGTAAGCGCACTCGCTATGACTCGTGTTTCAACATACCAAATTGTTTTATCACTTTCCAATTATTTTCCCATTTACATAGAACCTTTCCTCCACCACTGTGAAGGTTTTCAATTATTTTCATTCATTACGAGGGCATTTAGCGATATGCTAGCGCCTATTCACGTAGCAACTACGATCTCAAACACTCGTGTTTCATCATCTACTTTATTTATTCACTCCAATTATATTTTCCCACTTACATTACACACGTTTACACCCCTAGAATGCACTGTACATAATTACTGCCATTATTTATTCAAGTGAGCGTGAGAATATCGCCTGAAAATACCCTCGCAAGGAATGTTTCGTCATACATAATACTCACACACTTATATACTAATTCACTCACACACTTATATACTAATTATTCACTTTATCACTTGCTGACTTTTATTTTTACTAATACGTGCCTTATTCATTCGACTAAGCGTCAGGAAATCTTATCTTTATAGACACGCTATGAATATTTGACTTAGAATATACATCATCATATACAATAATTTGAACTTATATTATACCCGTAAGAATGTCACATAATAATAAATATATAATAACGGGCCGTATTTATTGCACTGAGCGACAGAATATCGCATCAAACATCCCTCTCTATGTAAGTTTCAACTTAGGGCAGATTTATATACTTACACCCAATGTTTTCACTTATGTTCTACCCGTAGGCACTTTATACTAATATTTGGCGATCCACATGACTGATATTTTCACAGAGCGTCTGTCTGTCTCATTTACCTCATAATTTCAGCGTCCTTTCGCATTCACACCATGCTAAAAGTGCAGCAACGTGTGATATTCACTAAAACATGGGTGAATACACAGACCCACGTCACACTGCACGCACTCATAGCGGGTGTCCTTCCTCTGTGTCGTGAGTCTCACCTGGGAATTATATACTGCACACGTGACACCTGCGCTGGGGCCTAGGTCTGTTGGGCTGGGGAGGGATAGGAGTGGGGAAATGGCGGCCGGATATTCTCTGGGGAGTCTGGGTAATAGGGGCAGTGCGGGGGCGCTGTTGGGGCCTTTCAACAGCATACTTAGCAAAGATTTCTCGTGTGAGCTCCCTCACAAACCCTTCAGATGTTTCCTGAACTCCTGTGGTCATGGCGTGAAGGTGGTGGCAATTCAGAGCAGTGATATCTAGTAAGTGAAAGAACAGTTTCTTATACCACTTCATCGTGGTCCTGGCACACTCTACCGTCGATATCATGGAGTCAGACTGGTCCACGAGGCGCATGTTTATATTGTAATCCATTACACACTCAGGTTTCCAAACACGACGTCTGCTCTCGCTATGGTAATCAACAGAATCAGTACGGTGCATCAAGGGGCGGTGAACCGTGGACAAGAGGCTTACTTCTCTGTTGTGGTTCCACATTGTTGCAAGGATGTTGTTGGCTTTGAAGAAGACAACCTCACTCCTTGCAAGTTTCCGCCCTACCTTGACCATGTGACGCCGGTTCACCTTTACGGTTCCACAGACTCCCGTTTCATGTGTGTGAAGATAACGAGCGAGAAGAGGGCTAGTGTACCAGTTGTCGAGGTAGAGAACGTGATCACGATGAAGGTAGTCTTGTATCATCGTCTTTACCACTGCTCCCGAAAGTCCTATACTTCGATCTTCTATTATGTCTGTCTGAGCACCGGTGTACAAGACTATGTCTTGCACGTATCCAGTCCTACAGTCACACATAACAAAGATCTTGAACCCAAAATGGTGCCTTTTGCTGGGTATATACTGTCTGAATGAAATATTGCCTCTCCACAACACGAGACACTCGTCTATGACGAGATCTCTATAGGGATAGAATGAGGATCGAAAGGTTTGCCTGAGGTGATCAATGACCAACCGAATTCGCCTCATTTTGTCAGTGTTGTTTGCATTTGCAGGGTCATGAGCATCATAAAAATGGAGGCGACTTAGAATTTGTTGAAACCGATTATGGCTCATCACTTGACCAAATATGGGGGTAAACATAACAGGGTCCCTAGTCCAGTAAGCAGGAATTCTATTTTTTCTTATTATACCCATCAAAAGGACAAGGGCAAAAAATAAGAACATTTCTGGAATGGAGACAGGGTAATCATAGATCATAGAATGCCTTGTTCCCAATCTTTCACTTTCTAGGCGCTGGGCGCTTGCAAACAGGTTTGTTTGAAAAACGATCTGATCTACGAATGCCTCACTGAAAAACAGGTGGAAAAAATCCAACCTGCTTGAATTACAGTGAATACCTGGTGCAATGCAGCCAGATCGCCCTTGCTCAGTGAAGGGGTGAATGAGGGGAGAAAAATCACTCCCATCCTCCATATCCCACGACACAAATCCCTCGTCCCCATCACCGCCTTCGTCTGGGTGGGGAGGAGATCCAGGTTGGGGAGGTTGGGGAGAAGGAGTACGGAGGGCTTCCCCACTGTCACTCCTCTTCCTTCTGCCTTTACCCTTTCCCTTTCCCTTACACCTTACGGCCTTGAGGAACATTAGGGGGCTGTGGGGATGAAATTGTTGAATATTGGGGAGCAGAAGACGTGCTGGGGAGTGGTTCCTCCCCACCTTCCCCCTCCATTACCACACCACGTGCTCTCTCACGCAACCTTGCTCGACCACGTGTTAGGGGATATTGGGGAGCATAAGACGTGCTTTGGAGTGGTTCCTCCCCACCTTCCCCCTCCCTCACAACCCCACGTGATAATGAACGCACCCGCACTGGCCCATGTGATCCACTCTGCCGCCTCACACTATGTAGGGAGAGCAATGACTCACTCACATCACTCTCACTTTCCCTAATCCCAGGACTTTCCATTTCACTCCCCACTCCCTCCACTTGACTTCCTAGCTCCCCAAAGAGAATGCTAGGCCCATACCTGCTCATATGACGTGGTGTGCGCTCTGGGCCACGATGTGTAATCACCTCCCGTCCATACCACGTGGCAGCACGTCCCACGGCTCCGTCCTCGTCCTCGTCCTCGTCCTCGACCTCGAATTCTGCTTCCAAGGCACGCTGGGGATAGGGATATGATATACCACGTGCCTTCTTTGCCTCCTGCCCCTCTCTAGCAGCATGGTAAGTCACGTACTGCTGCTTCCTGGGTGACGGAACTTCCTCGTCACTGCTGGTGGTTTCTTCCTCCTCTTGCTGCACATAATCCTTGTCCATCTCCTCGTCATCCAGTGGGGAATCACTGTCGCCGGTAAAGGTGTCCAGGGCGACTTGAATTTCGCTCTCTGAGAGACCTCTCTTAGCCATGTCTGAGCAGGACCGTGGCTACCAGGTGAGTGGACGAGTGGCGGGCTAGCGCGGGTCGCGCGGGGTCGCCGTGTGTCCCCACCTGGTGGCAGGTAGGGGAAGGTCAGGCGAGGGTACGTACCGCAAATCAAGCGCGAAATTTGAAAATTGTCGAAATTATGCACATTGCAATTGCACGACGTACTGGTACGTCGCTGGGACTGGCAAATGCAATTCGTTGCAACGTACCCATACATCGTCGGGACGGGGCGGGTTAATCAGTCATGTAGGTCTATCCACAGTGTCTGTTTTATTGGTTCTTTAAATAAAGTAACTTCATCTTTCCTTTCCTTACCAACAACTAGCTTGTATTTTTCACGTGCTGTCCTAATCTTCCCCTGTATACAATATTCCTGTCGCAAGGTAACACAAGAATTTCCAGTTAGTAATTATCAAGCGGCAAAGAAGGCCTCCCTCCCTCTCCTTCCATCATTTTTTTTTTTTTTTAAATAAAGATCATCTGTATTTGATTATATTGTAGTAGTATAGTAATGAGTCTACATGTGGCGTATAGATGGAAGTATTTGTCCTGGTACAAGCCATGTATACTGATGTATTCTTTATTACTTATTATGTTTCATAATGATGAATAATAATCCATCCATCCATTCATCCATCCATCATCCAATCCTACGTTGCCCCATTAGGAGCGTAGGAGCCCGGGGCTAGGTAAGTTGGTCCTGACGTTTAAGATGAGAGTGACCAGCCTCAATCATCCCTGAGTGGCATTACGTGAGCAATAACCCCAGCCATCCCTTGGATATAAACCTTCACCGGCTCAATCCGATTGGTGCGCCATAATTACCCACAAAACCACCAGGCGTCATAATTTGGTTATATGGTTACCACCCAGCGTAGTAAATGGGTTCCTGGTGTATAGGAAACCATTCGGCTTGTCACTCAGTGTTGAGTCACCCACAGGCAGAAGGAAGAGGAAAAAATGAAGGACAGAATGACGAAAGAGGGACTGTAAAGTCACCCATAGGCAGAAGGACGTAGAAAGAATGAAGTAAAGAAAGACAGAAGAGGATGGAAGGAATGGAGGGAGGAGAGGTAAGGGCAGACACCCGAGAGCAGCATTACATCGAGTTAGTGGATGGTGAGCACCCCCACCTACCGGGTATGAATAATAATACTCGTGTGAAATAGATGCAGATATTTCATTTTATTTTGGCTTTCATGATTATCGATTCTTGCTGGCCTAATGCCCCTTCAGGGTGATGGCCATTCAAAAAAATAAATCCATCATTTTGTTTCTCTCTCTCTCTCTCTCTCTCTCTCTCTCTCTCTCTCTCTCTCTCTCTCCGAGGTCTGTATTCTCGTCGGTGCTGTAAATTTCTTAGTATGCTGTATACGTCTAAATATACTGATATATTTGGATATTACAACGTTAATTTATATATATACCAGTGTATATATATATATATATATATATATGTATATATTCTTATATCATCATCATCATTATCATCCGGAACTCCTTTCCCACCCTAGGCCAGGGTGAGAAGTAGCAATGTCCAGACAAATAGCATTTTTGCCTAATCCAATGGGCCACGCTTCCATTCACTCATCATTCAAGCCCCCGGAATCCTGGCTCTATCGGATATGCCAAAAACATTTACCACGTTATGTAGTTTCACATAAACATCTCCTGTAGAGTCAATCCGGACGTTGCCATGTTAAAAAGGGGTACCAAATCCCTGATCATGCACTTCTCCTCACAACATTCATCCAGCCAGCTCTATCTCTTGTCAGTTCCCTAGCCTCACCAACTTCCAAACCTCTCTTCCTCATACACTTTTCCACCATATCTCTCCACCTTCTCCTTGGTCTACCCCGCCACCTCCCTCTTTCAATTTCCCACAGATATACCTTTTTTCACCACTCTCTTGTTATCCATTCTCTCCATATGACCATACGATCTCAGTACACTCTTTTCGATTCTGGTGTCCACAGACTTCCTCACTCCACATCTTTCACGAATCAAATTATTTCGTATCCTATCCATCCTCTGTACTCCACATACTTTCCTTAGTAGTCTCATCTCCACTGCTCTTACTCTTGACTTTTCATTTTCATGCCACACCATAGTCTCACATCCATATGTTAAAGTTGGCACTAACACTCCTTCATGTAAGCCTCGTGCAGCTGCAACACTCAAGCCTTTGTTTCTTACCAAGGCCTTCATTGCACCAACTACTTTTTTTCCTTGTCACTCTACTTTCCACTTCTTTTGAACAGTTTCCTCTCTTTTCTATTACTGCACCCAGATATTTGAACTCTCTCATCAATTCTAGTCTCTCTCTCCACTCTCTGTAACATCGCTCTGGGAGTCACCGTCTCTCTCAGCAACCATCACTTTACTGTTTTCTACATTTACTCTCAAGGTACGACGCTCACAGACATCAGCAAAATTCTGCACTAGCCTACCAAGTTCTTGTCCGGTATTTGCAAGTAGTACTGCATCATCAGCATACAACAAATGAGATATTCCATCCATCACCATTCATCACCAACGCCATCCCCCTTTCCATTACTCGTGTGTTTACTTCTCTCATCACCCCATCCATATACTGAACAACCATGGGGACATCACACATCCTTGACGCATGCCAACAACGATCGTGAACCATCCACTCAGAAGCCCATTAACCCTTACACATGCTTTACTACTATCATAAAAACTCTTGACGGCACCTAGCAGCTTGCCATCTACACCATACATGCACAAAACTTTCCTCAGTCTTTCTCTGTCCACTTTGTCGTATGGTTTTTCCAGATCCATGAATGCCACAAACACCTTACAGTCCTTCTCACAAGCCTTTTCTGCTATTTGTCTCACTGCAAATATTTGATCAACACATCCTTTGCCACTCCTAAAGCTACCCTGTTCATCACTCACTAGGACAGATATCTCTTTTACATTCTCTGTAATAATTATTCCATATATCTTCCCTACCACATTCAGTAAACTTATGCCACGATAATTCTTGCAATCACTTCACGTACCTTTGTTTTTGTACAGGGGTACAGTCACAGCCTTTTTCCACTCTGCTGGCACATTTTCACTCATCCATGCCTTCTTACATATCTCCAACAAGCAGTTCATTCCACTCTTTCCACTGCACTTAAACATCTCTGCATACACCTCATCAACCCCAGCCGCTTTCCCATTTTTCAGCCTCTTCACAGCACTCTTCACCTGAGCGAGTGTCACGTCTCCTGGCACTGCATTCGTTCTCTGCTTACAGCCGCTATGCTCTGTCTATTCCCATTCATCAGGCTTTCAAAATATTCTTTCCATCTGGTTGTTACTTCATCCCCATGAGTTAATAATCTACCACCTACATCCTTAACATCATCACATTTCTTTCTACTTTCACTTCTACATTTCAGCACCTCGTTCCAGAATAACTTCCTATTTTCCGAGTAGTTTGCATTCATTTTTCTTCCTAGATCATCCTTTACCTCCTTCTTTTTCCTCTTCACTAGTCTCTTTACTTGCTTCTTGCTCTCAGTATATTCATTTATTTCAACTGAACCCCTGTCCTGTAACCAATTTATTCACTTTTTCCTCTTTTCCTCCACTGCTCTCTTAACCTTATCATCCCACCATGCCGTACCTTTCTTGTTTGTTGTTACTCTTGCCACACCACACACCGCTTTAGCATTTCTAACTAAACAATCCCTATATGCATTCCACAGGCTGTCCAGATCCATTTCATTCCAATTCACTTATTCTAACTCATCCTCTGCTTTGGTCCTGTACTCATCTGCCATTTCGTTAATCCTCGACTTCTGAACTTTTAGTCTTTTTCCCTGGCTGCTCCTCTCTCTCCTGATACACCTCACTCCTCTCAGCTTGATCTTGCATGCCACAATCATAATGATGTGACCGACCTCCACATTATCCTCTCACGGCCCTCGTATCAGCAACCGTTCCCATCATCGACCTCGTTTCAACATGATCCCCGTTCCCTTTTTACCACGTATATTTATGTGCATCTTTATGTTTGAAATACAAGTTACAAATGCACAACCTTCTCTCCTGACACATATCCTTCAGTCGTCACCCATTATCATTTTCTCCTGGTATTCCATTACAACTCATTATGTTATCCTCAGAACTAGTGCCTACTCTTCCATTCATATCACCCATTACGATCACTTTATAGCTCCTGGGCATTTCTCTCACTACTTCATCCAGCTCATCCCAGAACATGTCTTTCTCTCTCACTCCTGTCCTCACACTACAATGACTGCCATTATCACCTTCTCAAACTTGAACTTGACATGCATACACCTCGAGCTGACACATTTGTAGTCTCTCATTCCACTCTGCCACACCACATTCATCAACAAAGCAACTCCTTCCTTGCATCTTCCTCGTCCATTCATGCCCGATCTTACACATTTCACTTCCTACAATGACTGCCACTTTCACCTTCTCAAACTTGAACTTGACATGCATACATCTCGAGCTGACTCATTTGTAGTCTCTCATTCCACTCTGCCACACCTCATTCATCAACAAAGCAACTCCTTCTTTGCATCTTCCTCATCCATTCATGCCCGATCTTACACATTTCACTTCCTCACACTCCTCCATCCCACACCCTTTCATCTCTGTTTCACACAATGACATCACAGCATATCTCGCACTCTTGAACACATTCACCACTTTCACCCTCTTGCTCTCCTCATTCACACCTCTCACATTCCTCAGTCGGTAGAGAGGTGGCCTGCGATCCTACCAGACCTAGGTTCAAATCCCCTTGGGGCAGGGAACAGTTTAAGGATTTAAATATAAAAGAAACAGACTTTACTGATCTACCAGAAGATCCGCCGACATGTAGTAAAAATACCCCCACTAATACCGATACACCAGTCCTGTATGAGACAGCCCTAGCATGTATTCAATATGGACGGTGGGTGTTAGTGCCGAGTTTTTTTTATGCTAGAAAGAAGGAACCAAAGGCCAGGAGCCTGCAAACCATTCCCTCCAAGAAAAAACAAAAACAGTACAAAAGATAGCCAAATTCAAGCTCCGTTCATTTCGAGATGCCTGGACACACCGCGTTTGAAAGACTGGAGATCATAGGAAGTAGAAAATACAGACAGAGGGAGACAGTTCCAGAGCTGACCTGTTGCATAAATGAAGGACTGGGAGTAATGGTTAACTCTTGCATTACAGAGCTGGACAGAAAGAGATGAGAGTTTATTGCCAGATGGGTGCTACGCACCTGTCATAGAGGTGGGGAGGTGCAAGCAGACAGTTCAGAGGAGCAGTGACCATGGAAGTAACGATAGAAAAGAGATAAAAATGCAACAGTCCGGTGAAGAGACAGAGGCTGAAGGGAGCCGGTAAGAGGAGAGTTGATAAGACGAAAAGCCTTTGACTCCACCCTGTTGAAAAGAGCTGTATGTGGGGAGCCTCCCCACACATGAGAGTTGTACACTAAACAGTGGCGAATAAAACCCGTGTATAAAGTAAACAACAGTGCAGGGGTAAACAAGGTTTGGAGTCGGCTTAGCACACCTAATCTCTTGGAAGCAGATTTTACAAGAGATGCAATATGATCTTTCCAAGATAAGTCCCGAGTGAATGAAACCCCAAGCATGTTCAAGGATGATGTAGGATTGAGCAGGATATTATTAAACATTAGTGGGTACTCCTGTCGAAGATTTTGTCGGGTTGATAGGCATAAAAACTAAGTTTTTGATGCAGTAAAAACAACAAGATTATTTTTACCCCAGTCAGAGACGCGAGCCAAGTCAGACATTAGGTGTGCCATAGCCTCATCCCATGTTTGTAGATGTAACTGCTGAGATGGACATTGCGGGAACCGAATGGAAAGGTGAAGGATGGAATCATCAGCATACGAGTGGATCGGGTTAGATGTACAGCTTAAAGGTCAATGATGAATAAAAGGAAGAGAGTTGGTGATAGGACAGAGCCCTGAGGAGCACCACTGTTGATAGATCTAGAAGAAAAACGATAGCCGTCTATGACAGCGGCTATAGAACAACCAGAAAGGAAGGTATAGATAAAGGCACAGATAGAAGGATAGAAACCGTAAGAGGGCAGTTTGGAAATTAAAGATTTATGCCAGACTCGATCAAAAGCCTTTGAGATGTCAAATGCAATGGCAAAGCTTTCTCCAAAGTCCAGAAAGGAGGATGGGCAGGAGTCTGAAAGGTAGGTGAAAAGATCGCCAGTGGAGCGCCCCTGACGGAACCCATACTGACAATCAGAAAGAAGGTTGTGATAGGAAAGATGCTGTAAAATTTTTTTGCTAAGAATTGACTCGAAAACTTTTAGGACACAGGCTGTTAAAGCAATTGGATGATAGAGGGTTGGGAATGGCAACCCTTCTTTGGGAATGGCTGAATGAGAGCAAACTTCCAACAAGAGGGAAAGGTACAAGTTGACGGACGTTTACCTAGGCAGGGTGTAAGCACTGAAGCACAGTTCTTGAGGACAACAGGACGGACTCCATCTGGCCCATATGCCTTGTTATTATTGAGGCCAGTGATGGCAGAAAATACATCAGCTGAAGAAATTTTAATGTCAGCCATGAGGAAGTCTGAGGGGGGAAGTGATAGAGGAACAGCACCGGAATCATCTAAGGTGGAACTGGAGGACAAAGTCTGAGCAAAGAGATCTGTTTTATCAGTAGAAGAAATAGCTACAGAGCCATCAGAATAAAAAAGAGGAGGGAAGGATTGTGAGGTAAAGTTGTTATAAAGGTTTTTGGGAAGGTGCCAGAAGGAGCAGGATGAGTTCGAGTTGGAGAGTTGAGAGCATTTAGTATGGATGAATTTTTTTTTAGGAGAGCGAAGAACAGCCTTAACACGATTCTGGGCAGAGACATAAACATGATGTGATTTAGGGGTGAGTTGGCTCTGGTACCTCTTATAGGCCCTCTCCTTGTTGAGGACAGCATTAGAACAAACGTAATTAAACCAAGGCTTTCTTGCATTAGTCAAAGGATATGAGAAAGGAATGTATGTTTCCATAACTTCCGTAATGTTCAAGGCACACTCAGATGGCTCCCGGCCATGGAAGCAATAATCATTCCATGGAAAATCAAAGAAATACTGCCTGAGGGCCTCCCAATCTGCAGCTCCAATGTGCCACAGACGACGTGTCTTTGGAGGGTCCACAGGCCGCATCAGTGAGATAGGACAGGTTAAGGTAATAAGGTTGTGACTGGGGGAGTCCAACAGAGAGGACATATAGAGGACATGTAAAGGTGTATGGTATGTAGGAGGACTACTGGGCCTTGAAAGAAGGCTGTGAAGCCTATGCCCAGAGTCGGGCACATGTGAAAAAAGAAATGACCATGCGAATCGCCCCATCTGGTTGGAGCGCTGGGCAGGTATTGGACCCTCCGAGGATCTCTGAAACAACTGCCATGATTAAGTGATTTTGGATAAAGGAATCTAGGGGACACTTACCCTGCCAAAAACCCCGGTTATATGGTTATCATCCTACGTAGTAAATGGTCTCCTGGGTACAGGAAACAATTAAGCTTGTCATTCAGTGTAGAGATCATGCGGCATCTCTACATTGAGTAAGTGGATGATGGGCACCCCCATCCACCAATATATACTGTATATATACTGTATATATATATATATATATATATATATATATATATATATATATATATATATATATATTGGTGACATGTAGAGGTGTACGGTACGTAGGAGGACTACTGGGCCTTGAAAGCAGGCTGTGAAGCCTATGCCCAGAGTCGGTCACATAAAAATATATATATATATATATATATACCTTGGCTACTTCCCCCCCAGAAGAGGGGTACCCATGACAGGACAACACACTCCCAATATACTCATCCACATCTACACATTTACTCGTATATTAGCCCCAAGGGGAGAAGGGACCGATCCTCAACCGCATCGCACCACACAAGGGTCAACTGCGCAGTTCAGTCAGCGACATCCACGGCAGGGCTTGACAGCAGAGCTGGTTAACCTCTGCCACATGATAGTGGATCCATCCCCTTACCTGCACATGGCATAATTAGCTGATCAGACCAAATACAGCAGAATATCCCCACAGGGCCACATCACCATTCATTCATTCATGGTTTCTCTCCAGTCAACCTTATTATGCGCAGCCACTTTTCCTTGCTCTACAGACATCCCTCTCGCATCTAATGCTCTCTTCACACTGTCCATCCGTCCTATTCTTGGTCTTCCTCTAAGCCTTACACCTCTCACATCTGATCCAGTTTTACCTCTCAGCCTTACACCTCTCACATCTGATCCACTTCTACCTCTCAGCCTTACACCTCTCACATCTGATCCAGCTCTTCCTCTCAGCCTTACACCTCTCACATCTGATCAAGTTCTGTCTCTCAGCCTTACACGTCTCACATCTGATCCAGTTATCTTTTTCACCAATCACCCATCACTTCTCTCCATATGCCCAAACCATCGCAACACTCTCTGCTTAACACAATCAGCCATTCCCGCTTAACTCCAATTCTCCTTTGCACTTGATTATTTCTCACTCAGTCCATACATGTCATTCCACACATATTCCTCAGACACCTATCTCCATTACATTCAACCTCTTCCTGTCTGCTACTCGTATATTCCATGTTTCAGCCCCATATAATGCAGTCGGTACCACTACTTCATACAGCCTTCTCTTAACATCCATTCTAAGCGAATGACATCTAAACATTTTTTGTTCATTCCTCCCAGCACCTTTCCTACTTCATTCATTGTAAACTTCACCACTACATCAATTCTTCCATCCACAGCAACTGGTGACCCTATATTCGTTCTACCTCCTCAAGCAACTCACCATTTAAAACTACATTCATTCTCCTACCATCTACTAACCTCATACACTTCATCACTTTACTCTTATTCTCATTTACTCGCAATTTCTTCCTTTCACATGCCCTTCCAAACTCCTCTACCAACTGTCTCAATTTCTCCTGCGAATCAGCCATCAGTGCAATGTCACAAGCAAACAGCAGATGATTCAGATCCCACTCTCTATCACCGTTCACCAGACTCAAACCTCCACCTAAGTCTCACATTCATCTCCCTCACAACCATCCATAAAAAATATTAAGCAACCGAGGCGACATCACACATCCTTGTAGCGCCACTCGCACGGAAAACCAGTCACTCTCAGTATTTCCCACTCATACACACAGCCTACTATTTACATAATAACTTTTCACTCCTTTTAACAACCTACCACCTAGTCCATACACTCTCAAAACAGTCCATAAAGCCTCCCTATCAATTCTATCAAATGCTTTCTCTTAAACCATGATTGCCCAAGACACATTCTTACCTTTTGCCAAATACTTTTCACACATTTATCTCACACCAAACACCTGATCCGCACATCCTCTCCCTCTCCTAAAACCACACTGCTCATCACCAGTCACTCCCTCTGTAACCCAACTAACTCTCTTAATCACTCTCTACCATGCACCTTATATATAACACTCAATAGACTTATAACCCTAAAACTACATTCATACTTATCACCCTTAGCTTTATATAATGGAACCACACACGCACTTGTCTAATCAGTCGACACCGCACCACTCACAAAACACACATTCAGCAGTCATATTAATTACCCAGCAATATTACACAGATACTCCGTCAATTGGCCACTGCCCATGATCGTTTGCTGGTGGTGCACTTTCTGTGGATTCCCTCTCATATTGGTCTCACAGCCAACAACACCACTGACCTCCTTGCAAGGACTGCCTGTGGACTGGATCCGCCCACAGTGGATGCTACTAATACCTCCCCCATTTGCTACAGGCAGATAATACTCAGAGCAGCCCGCTCCCCTATTTTCCACCGTAGAAATGCTGAGAGGGGTCACAGTGCGTCCATCCAACATTATGACCACTTTCCCTCTTGTCCCTATAGATATCGTTGCAGTGGTCTTATGGTTCGTCGACATAACGTGGTGTGTGCCCGCCTCAGACTGGGCTACCGACCAGTGTGGCAGGTGGCTGGGGCAGGCAACGCACCTCATTTCTTCTCCTGTAAGCTGTGTGACGCACCCAATGCCAAAACCCTTGACCATTATTGCCTGCAATGTCCACTTGTCTCTGATTTAATACCACACAGACTCACATTAATGGACATTTGTAAACATTTGTTGGAAGATGATAATCTAGATGTTTTTCTCATGCGTCATCCACACTTTGGTGGGTGTTAATTTGTTATAGCTAGACAGCGTGTCCTGCGTGGCACGAGTTCCCCTGTACTCACCTCACATATGGCTGCATGGCACTGTACTAGGTTTGTCCCCTTCGGGCATAATAAATTAATCAATCAACCCAGCAATAATTGCTCCACCTGCTTTCAAACATTCCACGGCAAAACCAACCATACTTGCAGCTTTCCCTGCTTTCATCTCCTTTACTGCCTCCTGCACTTTCTACATCGTAATCAAAGAATCATTCAACTCTCCCAACACATTTATTCCTTGCACCCTCCATCTGGAACAATCTCAGCCTCCGTTTCCTGCTGTACATTTAACACTCTTTCGAAATACTCTGCCCATCACTTCCACACAGCAACCATCTCAGTTAGCATCCTCCCATTCCCTGCTTTTACTAGATCTTCCTTCTCAGACTCTTCCTTTCGCACCCTCTTCATTTACTTCCGGATGAAAATTCCATATCAACCACCTAGCCCACCTCTCATCTGCTGCCACCTTAGCATCACGCAAAGCCCTTCTCGCCCAATTCCTCTTTTCATTATATTTCTTATATGATGCCTCATCCTTCCTCTACAGCCACACTTCATATGCGCGACTCTTCTCAACTACAGGAATGCTTACTTCTTCGCACCACCATTCACTTCTGTTTCATACACCACCACCCACTCGTCTCACACCACACACCTCTTCCTTATACCCCACCACACACCTCTTCCATACCCCACCACTGCACTCTTAAACAACTGCCATTCCTTCTCCACACCACCATTTTTCTGATCTTTCACCGCGTTCCACTCATCTTTCAGCTTCTGATACTCCAACATTTTCTCTTTGTTATCTAGCTCAGTTTCAAAACCTCCATGCAACACCCAACTCCCCTAGCTATCACTCACCTCACACCTACTCTCATCTTTCCCACCATCAAGTGGTTGTCAGACATACCTCCACTTTCCCCTCTAAAAACTCTCACATCCAACAATCTTCCTCTTACATTCCTGGCCACAATCACATAGTCCATCAATACTCAATCAACAACCCTTCCACCCTCCTGACTGCCCCATGTATACTTATAAATATCCTTCTGTTCAAAGGAGGTACTTCCTTTCAACATCTCTTGCTCAACACATATCCCAGTCATTTTTTCCCCATTGTCATTTCTTCCAAGCACACCTTCAACTGTTACATTTTCCACCCTATCATTCACATCTCCCATCATTACCACATTCACATTTGTTCCAAAACTCTGCAGACACTCATCAACATCATTCCAGGAAGATTCCCTCTCTTCATCGTCCCTTTCACTCCCAGGACATGTTTACTCACAAATACCCACAACTCACGTCCAAATTTCACTTTCACCGACATCATTCTCGATGACACTTCCTTCCATTCAATCACACACTGCTGCACTTCCGAGCTCACTAACAGGGCCACTTCTTCTCTCGCTTAACCTTTATCAACACCTGACATCCTTCCAGTCATAGTACCAAACTTAGATTCAACTCTCCCTTTGATTTTTCTTTCACTTAAAGCTAACACATCCAACTTTCTTCTCACAAACATTCTCCCAATCACCTCCCTCTTAGCGTCAATTGTACTACATCCACGAACATTCATAGACCCAATGTTTAGGGTTCGGGGATAACTAAATGCCCCTTCCCTTTCTATGCCCTGCCTTACTGTAGGAACTAAAAATACAGAGGAGGGGGTCCCTAGTCCTCTCACCCCGTCCCTTTCAGTCGCCTTTTACGACACGTAAGGAATACGGTGGCAGAATTCTTCCTAACACAGCCTGGCCGCAGAATGTTAGTACCACTCTATAGTGCTGACAGATTGTCCCCCCCACCACAAGGGTGTTATAGCTACCTATTTATCTATCTACCTATCTATCTCTCTATCTATGTATCTGTATCTATTTATTCATCTGTCCATCTGTCTGTCTGTCTCTGTCTGTCTGTCTGTCTGTCTGTCTGTCTGTCTCTGTCTGTCTGTCTGTCTCTCTCTCTGTCTCTCTCTCTCTCTCTCTCTCTCTCTCTCTCTCTCTCTCTCTCTCTCTAAGAACAGTTTGTATTGCTTAATTACATACTGAAGGAATGTATTGTTAATATGCAAAATTAACTCCTAAGGAAGGAATGTTGCTAAATATATTAAGATGCATTAAATACGGCCTCAAATGGACCTAACGCTATGACAGACTAGCTTTGAATTACTGTCTGTCTATCTATTGCCAGACGCCTTACTCCCTTATACGGAGTGGCCACAAACAAATCGCCTCCACGTCACCCTGTCCCCCGCCATTTCACTGCCCTGTTCCCAGTTCACACACCCCTCTCTCATATACCTTTCCACTCCATCCCTCCATCTCATCCTTGGCCTTCCTTTCTCCTCCTCCACGTCACTCACATACACTCTCCTTGTCAATCTCTCACTCTCCATCCTCTCCACATGGCCAAACCACCTCAATATGTTTCTCCTAACGCTTCCTATCACATCCACATCCACACCACAACGCTCCTTCACATCCTCATTTGTCAGTCTGTCTCTCCATGTGACTCCACAGGCTCCTCTCAAATAAATAATTTCCACTGCTCTCACTCTTGTGTCCCTCCAACAACGTCCAAGTTTCACATCCATATGTTAGAGTTGGTATCACAGTACTGTCATGTAATAACTTTTTCACTTCCGTGCTCACTTCCCTGTTTCTTATCACTGCCTTCAGGGAACCAGCAACCTTTCTTCCTTGTTGTACCCTTTCAAGCACTTCATCCTCCAAACTTCCATCCTTACTCATCACACTACCCAAGTACTTAAACGTACTCACATTTTCCATTTCCTCATCACCCAACCTCACTGTACATTCACTGACTTCACCTCTCTCGAACACCATAACTTTACTCTTCCTTACATTCACCTTTAGATTCCGTTTCTTACACACTCGCCCAAACTCATCCACCAAGCTTTGCAGCTCCCCTTCGTCTTCGCTTTACAACATAGTATCATCTGCAAACAACAGTACAGGGAGTTTCCAAACACTGCCCTCTCTCATTTGGGCCACTCCAACATCCACTGCCCTACCTTGATTTACTCTTGCATGGTATTAGTGTGTGTGTGTGTGTGTGTGTGTGTGTGTGTGTGTGTGTGTGTGTGTGTGTGTGTGTGTGTGTGTGTGTGTGTGTGTGTGTGTGTGTGTGTGTGTTTAAACATCTTGAATCCAACAGCTTAACTAGAAAGTACTCAGAGAGCGCATACCTCCGCCAATGCCATTACCATAAAAGAAATGATCCGGATCTATATCCGTGGATATCGGATCCGAACCCGGATTCGTCCCAATTTTTAATCAGTTCTTACTTTGTCCATGGCCCACCGTTCCACATAATTTCAATGGTATTCATTGAGAAGTTTTGCATATATTGTACGAAATACTCCGGATCCGAATCAGCCCCCAAATTTTATCATTCTTCCTTGGTCTATAGTCCACCCTTCCACAAAACTTCATCGAAATCCGTTCATAACTTTTTGAGTAATCCAGGATCTGAATCTGTGGATGTAGGATCCGGATCTGGAACCACCCCAAAATTTATTTATTTATTTATTTTTCTTGGTTCATGGCCAACCTTTCCACAAAATTTCACTGATATTCATTGAGAACTTTTCAGATATTGTGCTGGATACTACGGATCCGGAATCGGATCTGACCCAAAATTTAATCATTTCTTCCTTGGCCCATGACCCACACTTCCACAAAATTTCAACAAAATCCGTTCTTACCTTGTTTTAGTAATCCAGGATCCGGATCCTTATCCATCCCAAAATTCAATTTATTCTTAGTCTATCGCCACCCTTTCAACAAAATTTAATTGAAGTTCATTGCGAGGTTTTGGAGATACTATGCAGTATACTATGAATCCGGGTCCGGATTCGCCACAAAATTTTATAATTTCTTCCTTGGCCCATGGCTCACCCATCCACAAAAGATCATCAAAATCCGTTCATAACTTTGTGAGTAATCCTGCTAACAGACAGACAAGTAAGCAAACAAACAAACACCGGCAACAAACAACCTCATTGACGGATGTAATTAGGGATGACAGTATGGTGGAAGTGATGGAAGGAGGATATAAGACAGTATGGGTCAGTTGGCTCAAGGACTGAAAGTACGACTACAAAATGTGTGTGTGTGTGTGTGTGTGTGTGTGTGTGTGTGTGTGTGTGTGTGTGTGTGCGCGCGCGCACCAATGCAAGATCGTGCAAGTAGAGTAAAAGAAGAATTCTGGGCAAATATAGAAGCATGCATAGAAAAGTATGAAAGGAATGAAAGACTGTCCTTGATTGGAGATATGAATGGAAAAATAGAGAATGTGAAGGTGTGAAGGTGGATGGGGTTGTTAGTGAGTGGGGTGTACCTACTGAAGTTAATGATAATGGCAGTGCTGTAGTGGACATTTGTGCGGGGAGGGGGTTGATGATAGCCAATACCCTATTTAGATACAAAAATATGATCCACAGGTATACATGACGAGTGATGAGAAGGGTACATGGTGAACTGAGCCAATGTAAGGCATGTGTGGGTGGATAACAGAATGAAGTGTGCGATGGATGAAAAAGGATGCAGAGGTTGGGGGAATAGACTTTCTGACCACCATGTGGTGGCGGTGAAAAACAAGGTTCAAATGCAATGGAGGAATTGAAGGAGGGAAGGACTAGAAGTAGTCCATACGAGGAGGGTAGAAAGGTTGCAGGAGGATGGAAAAAAGGCAGAATATAAGAGTGACTGGAGGAGCGATTGAGTAAATATGGTTTGGAGCGGATGGGAGAAGTGAAAGGGGTGTGCAAGATATTTACATAAGAAATCTGCGCAGCATGTGAGGTGGTGTGTTGGGTGAAAAGAAAATGAAAGGAGGTGCAAGAAAGAGCATGGTGGAATGAAGAGATGAGACTAGCTGTGGCGCAAAAGAAGAAAACATATAGTGAGTGAATGGGAAGCTAAGGTGTGGAGGATGTTGAGAGACAGAAGAGTTATTTGTAGAGAGGAAGAGAGATGTGAAAAATTGGTAAGAGAGAGTAAGAAGAGAGCTGATGAAGAATATGGAAGGAATTTGAGTGCAAAGTGGAGGGAATGTAAGAAAGTGTTGTCGAAAGAGGTACAGAGAGTAAGACAGGGCGATAAAGAGATTAGCCAGGGAATGAAAGACAAAAATAGTAGATTACTAGTAGAAAAGGGTGCAAAAGTGAGGGGATGGAGAGAACACTTCCAGGAACTGTTAACACAGAGAATGAAAGTTATGAGAGGACAAGTGACTGAGGAATGGCTGGAGGTGGGAAGAGAGGAAGAAATCAGTAGGATGGAGGTAGTGGAAGCAATGAAGAAAGTCAAAATGAGGAAAGCCTCAGGAATAGTTGGAGTGTGTACTGAAATGCTGAAACATGGGGGAGAGATTGTAGTAGAATGGATATGGAAAATGTGCAGATTGGTCTGGGAGGTAGGTAGAGTCCCGGGGAACTAGAAGTCAGGTACAATTATTCCCTTGTACAAAGGGTAAAAAGAAGTTTGTTTGGTAATCATAGTGGTATTTGTTTTCTTAGTGTAGTGCATGGCTGAACATTTATTGACAGAGTTAAGGATTAGGAATTAGTTAGTGAAGAACAGGGAGGTTTTAGGAAGGCAAAATGTTGCATAGATCAGATATTCATTCTTTGGTCTCTAGTGGAAAAGTTTCTAGAGAAGAGAAAGAAGCTGTATGTAGCTTTCATGGATTTGGAGAAAGCATAAGACAGGGAGAATAGACGAAGAATGAGGAAAAATTAAGAATATACGAAGTAAATGAGAAGCTGCTGAATGCCGTGAAGAATATGTATGAGGAGGCTAAGGCTACAGAGCGTTTGGATAATGAATTGAGTGAATATTTCTATCAGAATGTTGGATGGTAACAGCATTTGTCATATCTCAATGGTTGGTCAATCTGTATATGGGTGGGGTTCTAAAAGAGATACAAGTAGGGTAAGGGATGTTGGAGCATCCCTAATGAGTGAGGGCAGCATTTGAAAACTCCCTATACTGTTGTTTGGAAATGATACTGTATTGTTAAGTGAAAGAGAAGGGGAACTGCAATGGTTGGGGAATCAGTTAGGATGTGTGTGTAAAAAACGGAATCTAAAGTGAATGTAGGGAAGCGTAAAGTTATGGTTTTCGAGGGAAATGAAATCACTGGTTATAAAGTGAGGTTGGATGATGAGAAAATGGAGAACGTGAGTGCATTTAAGTAACTGGATAGTTTCATGGGTTAGGGTGGAAGTTTGAAGGCTGAAGTGCTTGAAAGGGTGCAACAAGGAAGAAAGGTTGCTGGGTCTTTGAAAGCAATGATAAGAAACAGGGAAGTGAGCATAGAAGTAAAAAAAGTCGCTGCATGACAGCATTTTGATACCAACTCTAACGTATGGAAGTGAAGTACAGACCTTGTTGGAAGGATACAAATCAAGAGTGAGGCTGGGAAATGAGATACTTGAGAAGAGTATGTGTAGTTGCATGGAGAGAGAGAGAGACTGACATATGAGGAAGTGAAGGAGCGTTGTGGTGTGGATGTGGATGTGATAGAAAGCGTTAGGAGAAATACACTGAGGTGGTTTGTCCACGTGAAGAGGACGGAGAGCGAGAGACTAACAAGGAGAGTGTATGTATGTAAGATGAAGGGGGGGAGAGGGATGGGAAGGCCAAGGATGAGATGGAGGGATGGAGTCGAGAGCTATATGAGAGATGAAGGGGTGAGTAGGGAGCAGGGCAGTGAAATGGCGTTGGACTGAGTAACGTAGAGACGATTTGTTTGTGGCTACCCCTTACGGGATTACGGCGTCTGGCAATAGACAGATACGGTAAATAGATAGTATGGTTTTCGCCATGAATGACCCACTGTTGATAGGGTGTCCTTAGCCTCATTCTCTCCCACCAGGATAGTATGTTTTCATTCCTATTCGTTACCTCCGCCAAAGAGGTTATGTTTTTGTCGGCATTGGTTTGTTTGTTTGTCTCTCTGTTAGTAACTTTAATCAAATAGTTATGAATGGATTTTGATGAAATTTGTGGAAGGTTGGGCCATTGGTCAAGGAAGAAATTATTTAATTTGGGCGCAGATTCGGATCCGGATCCGGAGTATATCGCACAATATTTCCAAAAGTTCTCAACGAATTTCAATGAAATTTGGTGGAAAAGTGGGCCATGGATGAAGAAAGAATTGTTTAAATCTTAGGTGAGGATCCGGATCCGGATCCCATATCCATGGATCCGTATCCGGATCATTTTTAATGACAATGGCACTGGAGGAGATGTGCTCTAGCTGAGTGCTTTACAGTGTGTTTGTTTCTTAGTTTGTTTGTCTCTGTGCAGTATTACTCAAAAACTAAAAAAGAGATTTGGACCAAATTTGTTGGGTAAATAGCCCATTTCCCAGGGGACAACCGGTTAACTTTTGGGACCGATCCGGATCGTATTACCGATTCTCGACCCGGAAAACACTTTTTGCGAAACCCTAATAAATGATGAGAAACCCTAACCCATTATGAAAAGAGGTTTGGAAAATACGTTGCTCTTGTCGGAGAGATGCGCCCCACTGAATACCCCTTTAGTTACCCATACAATCCAGTAGTCAACTGATCAGCATGAAGAAACCCTGTGTGTGTGTGTGTGTGTGTGTGTGTGTGTGTGTGTGTGTGTGTGTGTGTGTGTGTGTGTGTGTGTGTGTGTGTGTCAGGACACTAAAATATCATAACACACTGCTTAATAGCCAGTAACGATTATGTAATATGGAGGTTAGAAGAAAGTCGTGCCTAGGCGAGAGGGCTAGAGGAAAAAAGGTTTACACATTCTTAGGAATTTCACACACAGCAAAATGATACCTGATGGGAAACTTCCACAGACTTGGAAAGTTCCACACACCCGTGCCATTACACGTGACACAACCAGTCATATACAGGGGAAATGGGAGAGACAGAGGAGAGGGGGATAGGAGAGAGAAGAGGCACGGAGGGAGGGGCAAGAAAGAGAGCGTGGTATTAGCAAGCATAAAACCGCTCTCGCCTCAGTACTGCTCTTGTGAAGTAGGGATGGCTTTGAAGATTGTATGGGTAGGGACGGTGTTGTATAAGAAAAGAAAATGGGGTGCGATTTGGAAGCTTTTGTTTGGCAAATGACCTTATGATTGGTGGAACTATCTTTGAACATAGAAAAATACATAAAACTACTTGGATTTCGGAAGGGAGAAACCTGTACTGTACACAGGAAAAATCATCTGCTAAATTACCAACATACTGGGAATCGAACCAGGGACTCTCAGATGAGAACCAGGCAGCATACCACTACACCACGACCAGGTAAAAGTTAACTCACGTTGTCGTGGTGTAGTGGTATGCTGCCTGGTTCTCATCTGAGAGTCCCTGGTTCGATTCCCAGTATATTGGTAATTTAGCAGATGATTTTTCCTGTGTACAGTACAGGTTTCTCCCTTCATTCTGACTTGCCGTAAGTGCTTGGGATAGATTAAAAGCATCTACTTGCCCGAGTGCCAGGGGGTTAACTCATCCTCTTGATGCCCACAGTGGAGGCGGAGGGACGTTGGTTACAAGATTGTGACAACGTGAGTTAACTTTTACCTGGTCGTGGTGTAGTGGTATGCTGCCTGGTTCTCATCTGAGAGTCCCTGGTTCGATTCCCAGTATATTGGTAATTTAGCAGATAATACTTGGATTTCACCATGTGGTAAATATAGTAACCAGATTGACCACATTGCAAGTAGTTGGAGGCATAGGAGTTATTTGCAAGATGTTTGTGTAAGGAGGGGGGCAGATATAGGTAGGAATCATCAACTTGTGTCAAAGATTAATATAAAACTTAAGAGAAATTTTAAGGGTAATTGTACAAGAGGTAATAATTATGATTTTGATGAGCTGAGAAGTGATGAGAACACGAAGAAGAAATTTCTGTGGGAATGTAGGAACAGATTTCTAGTCCTGCCGACTTTGATGGAATCTGAAGACAATGATATTAATCAAATGTGGAGAGAGGTAAAAGAGGTTTTGCATGAGAGTGCTAAGGTTACTATTAAGAAAAAGGGAAAAGAGAGAAGCAAAAAGTGGATGTCAGATGAAACATGGAATGCAATTCAGACAAGGAAAGAGGCGAAGTTAAGAAGTGAAGAACAACATGTTGATGGCCAGGTAGTTGAAGTACTTAGAGCAAAGTACTGGAGTTTACATTCTGAAGTAAAAAGACTCGTTAGACGTGATAAGAGGAGGCTATATGATGAAAAGCCAACAGAGACAAAAATAAAATTAAGTAAAAATGACGGTCAGAGCACAAGAGCAGCGTATCAGGCCATAAAGGAGTTAACTAGGACTGAAAAGAGAAGGAAGGAAATACCTGTACGAGTTAGAAATGGTAAGTTGATGACTAAAGATTTGGATATAAAAGGAAGATGGAAAGAACATTTTCAATCTATTCTAAACAGATCAATGCCAGCTGAAGAGGACATTTTGTCAGCCGAGAGAGATTTGCAGATAGAAACAGGGGATATAACCTTGGAAGTGGTAGCAAAATCTATAAAGGAGTTAAAGAATTCTAAGGCCCCAGGAGAGGATGGACTATTTCCTGAAATGCTTATGTGGAAAATGATCAGTTGATGAATGCACTTTTGAAACTTTTTAATGTGGCCTGGGATAATGGTGGAATTCTAGAAGAGTGAAAAATGGAATGATTATAAAAATACCAAAAAAGAGATACTTAACTGTGTGTGACAACCGCAGGGGGATAACTTTGACACCTATAGTTGCAAAAGTCTTTTCCAAAATCTTGTTGAACAGAATAGAGCCAGTAATTGATAAGATTTCAAGAAAAGAACAAGAGGGATTTTGAAAGGGTCGAGGTTGTAATGATCAGATTTTTATTATAAGGCATCTAATGCAATAAGCTAATGAGATGAAAATGCCACTTTGTATGTGTTTTGTTGATTTTGAAAAGGCGTTTGATAGTGTTTCACGTGGAGCTATGTTGAAAATTATGAGATTCTATGGTATACCAGAAAAGTTTGTAAACATTATTAGAAGCCTGCATGAAGGTACTTTTTGTATGGTAATGGTGGGTGGTTCTTTGAGTGATCCATTTGAAGTTAGATCAGGAGTGATTCAAGGAGGAGTTCTTTCGCCATTGCTGTTTGTTCTGGTTATGGATTATGAGAAAGGTTGTAAGGAGAACAGGTGCAGGAATTAACTGGAAAGAAAATAAGCTGATGGATTTGGACTATGCTGATGATATTGTACTGATTTGCGGAAGTATTTACGAGATGCAGAGGGTACTTGATTGTCTGGTGGAGGAAGGTGAAAAAGTGGGACTGGTAATAAATTGTGGAAAGACTCAAATTATTAATATGAACGTGGAGAACCAAATCGATTGTGTATATGGCAATAATGTGCTGAAGATTATAGAAAATTTTAAACATCTGGGAACGATTGTATCTATTAACGGATCATTAAACAATGAAATTGAGGAGAGGATAAGACTGGCTTGGCGAGCTGTTGGAATGTTGAAATCTGTTTGGAATAATAATATGCTTTCGGTACATACTAAAGTAAAAATTTACAAGTCCATGGCTAGACCAATTTTAATTTATGGGCATGAGTCATGGTACCGTACAATTGCAACAGATCAGAAAGTATTAGGATTTGAGAATAAAATACTGAGAAGGATTCTTTGGGTAAAGTGGCAAGATAGAGTTACAGATGAAAGAGAAAGCGATATGACGAGAGTGGAACCAGTTGATGAATATGTGAGACTGTTTCGCTGTATATGGCTGGGGCACATATAAAGAAAAGAGGGCAGATTAATACAGGATGTGCCAGAGTGGACTGCTGAAGGAAGAAGAGGTAGAGGTAGGCCGACGGAAACTTGGTTGAGGACAATGAAAAGAGAAGCGTTTGAGGAGTGTTGGTGGGCCCTGAAGGTAGCAGCGGTGCTTAAGGTACTATTATTAAGATTGTGTGTGTGTGTGTGTGTGTGTGTGTGTGTGTGTGTGTGTGTGTGTGTGTGTGTGTGTGTGTGTGTGTGTGTGTGTGTGTGTGTGTGTGTGTGTGTGTGTGTGTATGTGTGTGTTAGCCTGAGTTGTGGGACTTGTTATAAAGAATCTAATTGTCTCCAGTGGTGTGACAAACGGTTTTACTTTATTATAGTAGTAATTCAACAAAGCTGATAAGAATCTGCAAATATCAAAGTCTATTAGATTTTTTGCTGAATTGTCCTGTAGTTCTTTAGGCTTACCTCTTAGTAATCACTAAAATTTTCTGTTTAAAAGACAGCAAAGAATTATTGTATTTTTCTAAATTCATGGTATCTGCTGAGCCTCGCGCGTCGCCTTCTTCCATGTTAAACTGGCAGCCAACTTGACTTTCACCCAGTGACACTTTGATATCTTACTCTACCTGCTACCTCCTTATCTTTTCTTTTTTTTTCTTTTTTTTTTACACTTCTTCCAGTCACAAAAAACTGCATATTTCTTTACGTCTGATATTTCTCGCCCAGTCATGCTTATCGACTTTTCATTTCTTCTTTTACACCTCTGTCTGTCTGTCTGTCTGTCTCTCTCTCTCTCTCTCTCTCTCTCTCTCTCTCTCTCTCTCTCTCTCTCTCTCTCTCTCCAGTTTTTCTCATCGTTTTCATCGCATTCACTCTTCTACCGACCCCTCCACCAAATGCCCACCTCTTCCATTTGCTCGTATTTCACAGCGTGGGATTTTTTTATTGGGATTTAGGAAACACGACGCGGTAAAGCAACACTTTAGTTAAGTGGCATGCTTTAGTCTGGCAGAGAGGGAGTGCAGGAGGCCAAACGGAAAAGGAAAATGTGTGAAAGTGAGGCAGAGTGAAGGCAATAGTTAAAGTTTTTGGAGTAGCCTATGCCAAATATATTAGCTTGGTTGTTTCTTCTATGGGTATCATTAAATATATTTAGACCAAATAGAGATGGAATTCGTCCGTATGTAATACACAGATAAAACATAAAAATATCTTCTTCCAGAGTAACTACATCGCTTACTTCGTTAATAGACGTCAGTCCCAACTAAGTAGTCTAGAAACAGATAGCCCCAAGCCAGTATGCTCCAATATGCAATAATCCACAACGCAAAACATACAAAACTTTGCATTATCAGCCTTATATAATAAAAAATTATGACAACTATTGAATGGAAACAAAGTGTTTAAAAGTTAATTTGAAACCTTTTGAAAGTAGAAAGCAGTCATATCCCACAATATTTTATCACTTGTCTGTAATTCTTATTTCTCCGTCATCCTTATCTTACATCCCATCAAGGCCTGGGATGTGCTGGTGCAGAGCTAACAAGAGACAAGAAGGAACATTTAAAGAGTGTAGTGCCTGTGCAGCCTATAACAATCGGCATTAAGGCCGAACATTTTAACCTTGTCATGTGGTCTTGATTTCTAAGAAATAGTTCCCAAAATCAAACTACTCATTACTTTCATGATCCATAACCCTTCCACAAGTTTGGTTCAAATCGGACCATAACTCTTTGAGTTGTCTTGCCTCCTTATCTTGACCTTTGACTTGTTCCATAAAAAATGAAATTATGCATGATGACCCTTAACACTGCCACAAAAGTTGGTAAACATGTTTGAGTTATAGGATTAAAATTTTACATTGCTCCGTGATCCTAAACTTATCTGATTGTTATCGCCCGATTTCACAAGGCGGAGCGATAATGTTTTTGCCTGCCTTTGTGTGTCTGTCGGCGCGCGAGCGCTTGCGTTTGTGTGTGTGTGTGTGTGTGTGTGTGTGTGTGTGTGTGTGTGTGTGTGTGTGTGTGTGTGTGTGTGTCTGTTCCCTTTATACCTCATGAATGGCATGAACTATCAACATGAAACCTTCAGGGTTTCAAGATATGGCCAAAATCTTGGCCGAGTTCGAAAATGGAAATGCGGGGTCAAGGTCAAGGTCACCAAAATGGCTGCCAAAGGTCAACTAGTTTTTATCGCCCCCCTTTAGCACCATTGCATCTCATGAACGGCTTGAGCTATCAACGCGAAACCTTCAGGGTATCAAGATATGGCCAAAATCTTGGCCGAGTTCGAAAATGGGAACTCGGAGTCAAGGTCAAGGTCACCAAAATGGCTGCCGAAGGTCAACTAATCTTATCGCCCACCCTTGGTGCCAATATATCTCATGAATGGTTTGAGCTATCAACATGAAACCTTCAGGGTATCAAGATATGGCCAAAATCTTGGACTTGGCCAACAGCATATTCTGGCGGACGATTAGCATTCGGCTCCCGAATGCTTTTCTTTCATTATCCTCGAAATCATATAATTTCATCATTGTCAAACCTGGAGTATTTTCAACATTTTGAACTAAACCGGATCAAAACTGTTCCGGCTGACATTGCACAGTGACTTTTGATCTATTCTTCGCTAAATTAGATCACACCATCATTGACTGATCTCCAACATTCTCACCAAATTTGGTAAATTATGATGACACAATACACTAGCTATATTCATTACACACACACACACACACACACACACACACACACACACACACACACACTACACAGGGTCCAAGTCAGGCCGAAGCCGTTGTAACTTAGAAACAGCGCTGTTTCGGAATGTGAATATAATCTTTCTAAAGGGATCTTAACCCCTTAACCGCGGGTGTCATTCCAGAATGACGGCGACAAAACTGGACCAAACCGCGGGTGGCATTCTGGAATGATCGTGAATATTTTGAACACCGCGCGTTTTCCCGGCGCGCAAATATTCTCACGCAAGAGTAGCTGTCGAGTTCTTTCACGCCAGCCATCCCACACCTCCCTCCTCCAACCCCCAGGGGAACCCCCCACCCCTGCCCTGACCCGCGTCAGTCAGTATCTGTCCAGCTCTGCGTGATAATGGCGCTCCGTCCCGACTCATCGTCGCTCGCTTCCTCCTCTACAATGTTTAGTGCTAGTGTTCCCTCTACCTCTACACCGGTAAAGGAACTGCCGACGGCGAGGCAGAAGGGGTTGAGCACTCCTGAAATTAGAACTGAGCTGGACAAAACAGTAAGTACTACTCTTGATTGTGGCAGTGAAAGTGACACACTCACAGCAAGCAGTGATGATTTGGCAGTGATTGGTGGTGAACCATTTTCCATTGATAGTGACAGTGATGAAAGTGATCGTGTTGATTCCCCCCCACCACCCCCAACTTACTCTGGGAAAGGAAAGGCTCCTATGGGCAAATCTGGTATTGCACGTGGGAAGGGAGTGAAGCGCAGGCTCACGTCTCCCACACCAGGCCCTAGTACGCATTTCCCATCAATTTCCCGTTCCCCTAGCCCAATTGCCCTCACATCATCATCATCATCATCTGTCGTGCCCTCTCCTCAGTCTACATCATCTGAGGAGTACGAATTACCAAAGCCTGCAAAGCGAGGGAAGGCAGGCCGTGCAGGCCGTGCAGGCAGGCCTAGAACAAAGGGGATGCGTGGCAGTTGGAGGGCAAAGCTGGGCGATAAGCGAGGCGATAAGCGAGGTGATAAGCGGGGTAGAAAGGGTCAAGTTTCACCACGCACCAGGTCAGAAACCCCCCGCCTGCCCCCGCTCAGTTCCCTCACCCGCGCCACCCCCCCCCACACCCCCCCCCCACCCACCCCCTCCCCGTTGCCTCCTGCCTCACCCACCTCCCGCTTGCCTCCTGCCTCACCTCCTGCCTCACCCATTGCCTCTACATCAGCTCCTTCTCACGGGGAAACGAGTGAAATGCAACATGCCCCTGCCACTGAACCACGCACAGGGCAAGTTGATGCATTTGTTTGGACTGACGGTGGAGATTTCCAGCCACACAATCCACCGTTTGATATGACAAATGCTGGAATACAGCCTGCCTTCCCATGCAACGCAGGTGATGAGTTTGTTGATTACTTCCTGGCCTTCCTTGATGATGAAATTGTGCAGCATGTCAGCGATGAGACCAATAGGTATGCAACTCAGTGTGCAGCACAAGGGCTGGGACCTATTGGCTCGCCAAAGCAAGTGTCGTGGTTGCCTGTCGGGATCAGAGAGCTGTATGTTTTTTTTGCACTCATGTTTTTGATGGCCCATATAAAGAGACATGAGTTGGAGGAGTACTGGCTCGTGGATGACATAACTACAGTACTATCCCCATATTCGGGAAGTATATGTCACGGGATCGGTTCCGACAGCTGCTTGGATACCTGCACTTCGCTGATAATGACAACCCGTCCCAAACTGACCCTTTGTGGAAAGTGAGGGATTTCCTCAACAAGATTAGGGATCGATTTATGCGATTTTTCAGGCCTATGCAGAAAGTCGTCATAGACGAGTCCCTGGTATTGTTCAGAGGACGTCTCAAATTCAGGCAGTACATCCCCAGCAAACGCCACCGCTTTGGGATAAAGTTCTTTGTGCTGTGTGACTGTGAGACGGGGTATATAATGGATTTTGTCATTTACTCGGCTAGCACAATGGATGTGAACAGGAAAGACCCCCTTGGCTTCTCTGGCTCCGTTGTAAAAGTGCTGATGGAGAGGTATTTTGGTGGTAATCATGTGCTGTACACAGACAATTATTACACAGCACCGAAACTCTCCAAATACCTTGCTGAACACGGCATTGGCACTGTTGGCACTGTACGGAGCTATAGGAAAGAGTGGCCTAGTTTCCCCGAAGCATCATCATCATCCAGGGGAGATGTTCACCTGAAGAAGTCAGAAAAGCTTCTTGCGATCAGGTGGCATGACAAGAAGGTTGTCAATATGATCAGCACCATCCACAAGGGGAAATGAAGAGAACTGGGAAGGTCAGCTACAGGACGGGAGAGCCAATCATGAAGCCTGATGCCGTCATTGATTATAATGTAAATATGAGACTCGTTGATAAGTCTGATATGATGATTGGCGAAATAGACTGTCTCAGGAGAAACACCCGATGGTACAGGAAGGCTTGCCTGCACATGCTCGATATGTGCATGCTCAATGCCTTCATTCTTTACAAGACACAAGTCGGGGGCATAAGGCAACCATCACTGAGACAGTTTTCCAAGACTGTCGTTCAGCAGCTACTTGAACGATTTGGTCAGGTGACGGCATTGATCCCGAGGCGACACTCTGACACACAACCTGACCGTCTTGAGTGCCGCAATTACATGAGCCGGCACCAGCTTGTGAAATTGCCTCCTAAAGCAGGCGGCAGGTTGTCACAGGGCCGCTGCAGAGTATGTTCAACCACCACACGAAGGCCTACGACGAGAAAAATGAGCACACACCAGTGCCTTGAATGCCAAGTCGCTCTATGTGTAACTCCGTGCTTTGCCGAGTACCACTCTCTGAGTAAATACTGAAAGTGACAGTGATATATAGTGATGCGACAGTGACGTGCTTTGCCAATAATTGTATAATGGATAATGTAGTAATAAGGGATATTTTGCCTAGAAAATAAAGGAAATATTGGCCAGTATAATAAGTGATATTGTAATAAGAGAATCTGCGGCACTTGTGGAATTCTGCGGCACTTATGTAATTCTGTGATGCGCCAGTGACGCAATATAGTAATAAGTGCATTGTAAATATAATGTACATTGCCCATATTATATGTAAAATAATATTAGAAGTTAGAAATAATGAAAAGATCGCAGGAAACGTCAGTGAGCGGGTGCCGCCGCAGTGAAGTGAGGCGCAGCCGCAGTGAAGAGCGGGCGCAGCCGCAGGGAAGTGCCTTTTACCTATCTCAGTGAACACAGAGTGGGTGTTTATCGTATGTACAGTGTTCATATATGTTTATATTACTATTATGAGAGAGTGGTTGGCATTTGGTACTGGTGTGTGGGGCGTAAAATAGTTATTTCACACCCCTCACTTCTAACGGCTCTCCCCGTCCTGTGAAAGTCAACGAAGTCATGAAACCTACATCAATGGAAAGCTGAAGGTTTGTACTTTCTAATGGTACCTTATTTTTTTCTCTAGCTTTATTCTGTGCAGAGTTATTAAGGTTTAAAGGTTTGTTTACATTTGGCTGAAACCCCCGCGGGAGAGGACAGTCAGACCAAAACAATACCCGCGGTTAAGGGGCCTTATACTATGACTCGTCACCATTTAACGCTTTCTGCTACTAGACAATTTTTTTCAGAACAGAGGAGACCTCTCCTGGAGAAGACAATTGAAATAACTATTAACCCTTTATCATGACGAATGCTTTGTTATAGGTTTCCAATCTTATGCTTTGGGACTCTTTCCTCTTATTAAGATGGTCTTCGTATTGGCTTTATATGACATGTGTGAAGCATGCCCTGTAACTGGAGTCAGGATTACGGGGGGTCGAATGGTGAGTGAATGAGTGTATATCCCATTTTAATCTGGAGTGCTGTTGATAAATTCTCATTCAGTCATGTCTTTCTTTTTTAATGCTTTCTCGATCCCTCCTTCACTGTAACTGTTGATGGGAAAGGATGGTTTGATAATGACTGTGATGAGCATCATCATTGCTCCCTGTCGATTCTATTCATCTTAGTAGCCTAATGATCTTTCGAACTGAAGAAGGATAATGAAGGTTGTTTCAAACTCTTCCATTTCGAAAAGTCAGTCCCAGATTGAACGAAATCTCCTAGCAGTAACAAATATAAAATACAAACTACATAACTGAAGTGACACTCTGAAGCAAATCTGTAGTGAGAGCAGAAAGAAACTTCAAACAGCAAGTGCTTGCATGGACTTGGTTCTGCGAGACAGCAGAGGAGACTGCTAACGAAGGTCAATTGTACCTGAGTCAGCAGGGAAGAAAAAATGAATGGCCTGAAAAACACACAAAGGATTAGATAACACTGAATATGAAGGAAGATACTTTTGTAAACAAGCTGTCATGAAATGAGTTTATGGTGCTGTCGGAAGCAAGAGGAGATAAAAATAAACATATAAATAACCATATAAGAAAAAGAGTATCCACTTCCATATGAACACCTTCCTACTTCGTCAGCATGGGGAAAGGCTATTTCTGGCTCTCCTTCTTCCCCGAGAATCTATTCCCTAGAGTGGCCCTATTAAGACCGTTACCGGTACAGTGTAGTTTTACAGAATTAATTTTTCCTGGAGCCTATATATGGGCCCAGTCTTCTAGAAAACATTTCACTAGAGATGTAATGAATTAAGCTACGAGAATTTCCTGTATTCCACCAGGTCCTTGTGTTTGCTTTTGCCACAGAAGGCAAAGACGTAGGAGTAAGGGCTGGAAAACCCTTCAATTTTGTTCAGTATGGTTGTTGTGACCCTGTCGCCACTCAATCGTGTAGCAGGCAACATACTGTGCTGTCCTCAGTAGCACAAAGGTATGAAAGTAGATCTAGCTCCCATTTTGTTGTTCTAATAAATGTTCCTTTAAGGAGGTAAGACTTCTCTAATCTAGATTTATCAGATTTTTGTGAAAACAAGCTAGGATTAGGAGTATGATGTGAGAATATAGCTTAGAAATTTTCATTTTTAATATATCTGATTCCAGCCCAAGCATATGATAAAGGGCAGAGAATGTATTGCTTGTTGGATGAATCTAGTCACTCATACATTCTGCATATGCTGTCGTGCACTAATGCTACTGGAATATAATCCTGTGAGGTTTTTGATTTTTGAATATTCTGCGTTATTTGCCATGTATTACTGATAATGACTTCTAATACTGTCCAATTAATATATAAATATTATGTGTTATTTGCTGTGATCAATCTGATACAGAATAATTTCTGATATTTGATTACTCTGCTTTTGCTGCTGTGCATTTCTGATACTGTGTAATTTCTTATCTGAATGTTCTTAGAACTTACCCATTATCAAAGTCTAATAGGTTATTCTTTATCCTTGGAACATTCGAATTATATTCTAGGTCAGACATAACTTCCATGGTTACTTCCACAAACAATTGGCTAAAATACTTTAACTTCGAGACTAATGATCAGTAACTGATAATAAATCATCATAAAGGCAGCAAAACAAATATAGTGGGCGGGAGGGTAATATGTTAAGCATATTATTAAATGTGGAGTTTATCACATTTTCTCCCTACAGAAAATATGCTTCAAACTCAGTGCCTCTAAGACCCACAAAGGTTGTATGGACAGTCACCAAAGTGTGCATTATGCATGGGTCAACGGCCGCTCCGCTAAGATGGATATTCCACTGGCCAATAGCGGCCACCATGCCGGAAAGCTACCTCCAGCCGTCGGCTCAGCACGTCCAACTTCCAAGGCTCAAAGCTATTCTACTTTAGCATTTTTTTTTTTTTTACATACTCCATCGTCTAAAGGTTTAAACGATGGAAATCTGACTTTGCCAGTATAAAGTAAACGCAATAGGTAGGTGTTTCAAGAATAAATACGGCGGCGTAATGAAGTGTATGATGAATCATTGGCAAACACAGTGAGCGAAAGTCTAAGAAAACGCGTAGAGAAAACGCATTAGGTGTTAAGGGGATTGTCCTACCATCGGAGAGAGAGAGAGAGAGAGAGAGAGAGGAGCCTCCTGCCCATCCCACGCAGTCGTTTTCCACTAAAATTTGCAGACGCGTCTGGATGCGACCAAAGTCTTCGCATCATCCTGACTGTCAGTATACAGATATATTCTCTGTTGTGTGCTTGCTCATCTATGAAAAACGCATTTCCGAGAATAGTGCTAATAAATCAAGAGGACTAAATAGGAGGGCCGAAGGCCCAGCCTACCCGCAGGGCCTAGCCAATTAGGCCCATATATATATATATATATATATATATATATATATATATATATATATATATATATATATATATATATATTGTTACGGAACAGAGAAAGATAATGTACACTTTAAGTGAGAATACTAAAAATCACTACTGTCCCGTAAAGTTCCAGGTTCAAAACAAAAGAGTTAGGTAAAATTACAAGTTAAAGTTTAATGCTCAAACTAACAACAAAACATTCAGGACTCATAAGGATAATGTAAAGGCAAAAAACAGGTTAAATATATGGTTAACTGCAATAGCCTCTATTAACACGAAATTAGCATGAGTAAATTTATCTAAGTCAGCCCTGATAAAATGACAATACCAGATAATACTCAGTGAATGCAAGATATATTATTACAGATACAAAATATTAATAAAGGCTGACACCCAAAACACATGAATCACAAAAACCTTACTAGGCCTAAGAATTAACACCTTACGCTACACAGAACAAGAAAAAATGCAATAACAGTTATACTCAAATTACACAGCTGCTAGATGGGTGGAGACTTCCTGAGCACTCACAATAACAACAACTGTACAGGGGAGGACAGAGATGTGAACAAAATGAGGAGTAGATCTAAGTGGCAATAATGCAGAGACTGAGCTCATTATATAGGGGCCGGCAGAGCTTGATACAACTTGTAAGAAGGATGCGCAAATGAAGCCATGGGGACAAAGAGTTGACAATCCTGCTCTGAACAACAGAAAGAACGACTTACTTTACTATAAGGGAGGAGGGGGGGAGTGAGGCAGAACACGCTCGTGATCAAACATGCACCATACTGTACGTTAGAATTACACAAAGGATGATGAAATCATAGGCTATGTAACACCTCCTCACAAAGAAAAAGAAATTTACAAAGGAAATATCTTATTATTCTAAAACAATCTTTCTAAAGTCTAGATAAGCAATCTGCAATAACATTTTCTTTCCCCTTGACATGTTGTATGTCTAATGAATACTCCTGAAGAAGTAGACTCCATCTTGTCAATCTCTGATTTTTATCTTTAAACTTACTAAGGAATTTCAGTGGGTTATGATCGGTATAAATGACTATGGGGTCAAAACCAGAACACAAATAAAATGAAAAATGCTGTAAACCCAAAATCAAGGCCAAAAGCTCTTTCTCAATAGTTGAGTAGTTCTTTTGAGGTGGAGTGAACTTCTTACTGTAATAAGATACAGGATGTTCAATACCCTGATAATCCTCTTGCAGCAAAACAGCCCCAGCTCCTGTATCACTTGCATCAACAGCCATCTTAAAAGGCTTAGCAAAATTTGGAGTAGCGAGCACTGGCTGACTTAATAGGATAGCTTTAAGGTTGCTGAAAGAGGATTCACAGTCATCGGTCCAGACAAATTTAACTCCCTTTTTCAGTAGGTCTGTAAGTAGTGATACAAGAATTGAAAAGTTAAGAACAAATCTTCTGTAATAACCTACCATTCCCAAAAATCTTTGTAGCTCTTTCCTACTTTTAGGTCTGGGAAGATCACTTATAACCTGAACCTTAGCTCCTGGTGGTGCAACATGTCCATCACCAATTACGTACCCAAGGTACTGAACTTTAGCTTGACCAAACTCACACTTTGATAAATTAGCTACAAGATTAGCCTGAACCAAACGCTCAAGAAATTTACTGACATGGCATAGGTGATCTTTCCAGTTGTCACTGAAGATTAATACATCATCAATATAAACAACACACCCTGCCAAACCCTCTGTTACAACATTCATGAGCTTCTGAAATGTGGCTGGTGCATTCTTCATACCATATGGCATTACAGAACATGCAAAAGTCTTTCCTAGTGTTACAAAACATGAGATCTCCCTAGCACGTTCAGTCATAGGTACTTGCCAGTATCCCTTTAACAAATCAAACTTACTTATGTACCTAGCCTTTCCGATCTTGTCTATGCAATCTTCCACGCGAGGGAGAGGGTAAGTGTCTGTTTTGGTTATCTGATTAACACGCCTGTAGTCGATGCAAAGCCGCTGTGACCCACCTGGCTTAGGGACTAGAGTGACAGGAGAACTCCACTCGCTCTGACAGGGCTCAATCATCTTGTGGTCCAACAGGTAGCCAAGCTCCTTCTGGATGAGAGGAACTTTCACTGGGTTCACACGGTAAGGAGGCAGTTTAATTGGCTTTGCGTCTCCAACATCGACATCATGCATCAACACAGTGGTTCTTCCTGGAGTAGCACGGAACACTTGCGGGTACTTTTGCAGTAATGCCGAAAACTCCTGCCTTTCCTCGGGAGGTAGATGAGAAAGCTTAGTCTGGAGATCATTCATGATATCAGGATTCTTCCCCAAACTATCACTCAGGCTCATGCTGCATGGGAGAACTTCACTTGCAGACTCGGGTGGAACAGCTACAGTACAGACTGGGTTATTTTCGTCCCGCCTGTGATATAACTTTAGCATGTTGATGTGACAAAGTTGCTTGTTCTTTCTACGATCTGGTGTGGCGATGACATAGTTGACATCACTGAGTTTCTTCTCCACGAAATAAGGACCACTAAACTTGGCTTGAAGAGGTTGCCCATGCACCGGTAGCAGAATCAAAACCTGATCTCCTGGGTGAAAGTTGCGTAACCTGGACTTCTTATCATACCAAGTTTTCATCTTCTCCTGAGCAGCTCCTAAATTCTCTCTCGCCAGCTGTAAAGCAGTGGACAGCCGTTCTTTGAACTTCATCACATACTCCAGCAGGTTGACGTCATCTTCCTCCGACAGCCAGCATTCCTTGAGTAACTTAAGGGGTCCTCTTACTTCATGGCCAAACAGTAGTTCAAAAGGTGAGAAGCCCAGTGATTCATTTGGAGATTCTCTTGCGGCAAATACAACAAATGGAAGACCTTTATCCCAGTCTTTCTGATGTTCCAAACAGTATTTCTTGAGCATCGATTTGAGTGTTTGATGATATCTCTCCAACGCTTCTTGGGTCTGGGGATGGTAAGCTGAAGACGTGATCTGGGTGATCCCCAACTCTTTCAGAGACTGCTTGAAAACATTTGACATGAAATTACTTCTCCGGTCTGACTGAACCTCCTTGGGCAGACCAAACTTGGTGAAGAACCCTAGCATTTCCTTAACCACGTTCTTTGCTGAGATATTTCTAAGTGGAATGGCTTCAGGATAACGAGTAGCCATATCAATCAGGGTCAACACATAAAAAAATCCTGAAGAAGTCTTAGGAAGAGGGCCCACAATATCCACCAACACACGGGTGAATGGCGCCTCAAAAGGAGGAATGGGAACTAGAGGTGCAACCTTTTCGGTCTGATTACACTTCCTCACAAATTGACAGGTGTGACAAGACTTACAATACCACGAAACATCCCTGAAGATACCTGGCCAGTAGAAGTGTTTCAAGGTGTCCTGTCAAACTGGAATCATGAGCCACTCTAATGATATCCTGCCTACAAACACGAGGGATGACAACTTGATGTACAACCTCCCACTCACAGTCGGCTGATGCTGTTGGGAGTCTGCACTTCCTCATAAGTACTCCTGACTTTATATAATAACAAGTAGAAGCACCAGCTGACTCTTCCTCACTGCAAGCAGAGTTAGCTAGACCTTTCAACTCAGGGTCAGCAACCTGCAACTCAACCAACTCTTGACGAGACAAATTATCAACAATTTTGGGGTACTGCCTCATCTGGCGAGTGGTCCAAATTAGCAAGAAAAGTGTCAGCTAGGATAACATCATCATCATCATTATCCTCTAAGTCACCAGTAACTTTAGACTTAGCCCTAGTGACAGCACATGCAGGGAACACATCAGGGACATCACAATCCTGGGCTGCAGCCACTGGCTCACTAGACAACTGAGGAGAAGGACACACTTGACTTCCACCAATATCATTTCCAAGTAAGAAAATTACACCTGACATTGGGAGTGTCTCAACCAACCCAACCATAACGGAGCCATTAACAAAACCAGACTCTAAATTCACTCTGCACAGAGGGACAGAGAAGTAATTATTCCCTACACCTTGTAAGATTACAGTTTCATCAGAGGAATTAACATTAGAGCCTAGAACACTGGTCAGCATAAGGGATTGGCAAGCACCTGTATCACGATATATTTTAACTGATTTCCTGTCATTACTGTCCAGAGGACTGACAAAACCATCAGACAGGAAATTAGCACATGAACTCTTGAGAGTGTCACCCATGTTACTGCTCAAAAGAGGAGCTCCATCATGAGAATTTAAGTTACCCCTCAAAGCAGGTTCAGTTAACTCAGTTAAAGAATCCTGGGAACTCTCAAGGGTGGACACTAGACCAACTGACTGAATATTTAAAGACTCCTTTTTGTTCAAATCACGCTGTCTCCTGAAACATTTCTCCGTAGTATGACCAAGCTTACTACAATAAGTACATTTACTTTTCTGAAACCTAGAGGTGAAGCTGGTATTTACTTCCTGAGAACCATCATCTTTATTCTCTTTCCTGTTACCTGTACTCTGAGTAGAGGCAACATACTTACTCTCAGCTTTCCCTTTTTCTTTAGAATATCTCTTGTGAGTGAGAACATATTCATCAGCTAAAACTGCAGCATCAGACAAATTATCTACTCTTCTCTCATCAAGATATAGGCTTACATCTTTACTAACACACCTTTTGAAGTCCTCCAGCAAAATCATCTGCTTAAATTTGTCAAAATCAGAATCCACATTCTTAGAATTTAACAACTGCTCTAACAGATCTTCTTTGATTTTTGCATACTCAACATGGGATTGCTTATCTTGCTTATAAGTTGTCCTAAATTTTACTCTACTGTATAGGCTTCAGGAACAAGCTCATAGGCCTTAAGAATCAAGCTCTTAACTACATCATAATTATCACATTGATCCTGAGGCAAAGATGCATAAGTTACTTGAGCTTTACCGGTGAGAACAGTTTGAAGGAGTACTGGCCAATACTTTTTGGGCCAATTAAAACCTGTAGCTACCCTCTCAAACAACTGAAAATACTTTGTTAAATCAGATTCATTAAAAGGAGGGACAAGTTTAACATTTTTAGCCACATCAAAATCATCAGAGCTAGATGATCCAGTTCCACCTTGTTTCATGCGATACTCATGGTCTGCCTGAATCCTAGCAAGTTCAACTTGTGCCTGAAACTCAGCCTCCTGAATACGAGCCTGAGACTCCGCCTCCTTAGCCTGAGACTCAGCCTCCTTAGCATGAGCCTGAAACTCAGCTTCCTTAACACGAGCCTCCTGCAGAGCTAGCTGTAACTTAGCTATTTCAATCTGCGTTTGCTCATTTGGAGGAGTTACATTAAACAAGCTTTTATTAATCATGCCAACAATTTGATCTTTAGAATGATGAGAGTGAACTGCAATTCCCAATTGTTGAGCAACAAGCTTAAGTTCATTCTTTGTTCTGTTTTCTACATCACACACTGTTTGCACATTTGACAAAAAATCTTTGGCTTCATCAAGCGTAGTAATAGTAGACATCATGAATAAATCACAGTCACAAAATATCAAGCAATATCCTTATGATAATATCCTGAATATCCTGATAAGAGGTCGCCAAATTTATGTTATGGAACAGAGAAAACTGTCCCGCAAAGTTCCAGGTTCAAAACAAAAGAGTTAGATAAAATTACAAGTTAAAGTTTAATGCTCAAACTAACAACAAAACATTCAGGACTCATAAGGATAATGTAATGGCAAAAAACAGGTTAAATATATGGTTAACTGCAATAGCCTCTATTAACACGAAATTAGCATGAGTAAATTTATCTAAGTCAGCCCTGATAAAATGACAATACCAGATAATACTCAGTGAATGCAAGATATATTATTACAGATACAAAATATTATTAATAAAGGCTGACACCCAAAACACATGAATGATAAAAACCTTACTAGGCCTAAGAATTAACACCTTACGCTACACAGCACAAGAACAAATGCAATAACAGTTATACTCAAATTACACAGCTGCTAGATGGTTGGAGACTTCCTGAGCACTCACAATAATAACAACTGTACAGGGGAGGACAGAGATGTGAACAAAATGAGGAGTAGATCTAAGAGGCAATAATGCAGAGACTGAGCTCATTATATAGGGGCCGGCAGAGCTTGATACAACTTGTAAGAAGGACGCGCAAATGAAGCCATGGGGACAAAGAGTTGACAATCCTGCTCTGAACAACAGAAAGAACGACTTACTTTACTATAAGGGAGGAGGGGGGGAGTGAGGTAGAACACGCTCGTGATCAAACATGCAGCATACTGTTCGTTAGAATTACACAAAGGATGATGAAATCATAGGCTATGTAACAATATATATATATATATATATATATATATATATATATATATATATATATATATATATATATATATATATATATATATATATATATATATATATATATATTGAGTGTATCTATCTATCTGTCTGTCTATCTATCTATCTATCTATCTATATACTGAGTATATCTATCTGTCTGTCTGTCTATCTATCTATCTATCTATAAATGCAATATATCTACCTGTCTATCTATCTAGCAATCTAGAGAGATGTATATAGACAGATAGATAAATAGACAGATACAGATATACATATATATTTATTTATTTATATTTATTTATATATAGATATACTGTATAATATATATATATATATATATATATATATAGATAGATAGATAGATAGATAGATAAATATTATGCAGGAAAGTAGGAACCAAAGGCCAGGGGCATGCAAACCGTTCCTTCCAAGAAAAAAAACAAAAACAATAAAAAAGAGAGCCAAATTCAAGATCCGTTCATTTCGACATCTGTAGACACTGAGTTTGAGACTCGAGATCATACGAAGTAGGAAATACAGAAAGAGGGAGACAGTTCCAGAGTTGACCTGTTGCATAAATGAAGGACTGGGAATATCGGTTAACTCTTGCATTAGAGAATTGGACAGAAAAAGGATGAGAATTTGTTGCTAGACGGGCGCTACGCGCCCGTCGTAGAGGTGGAGGGATGCAAGCAGACAGTTCAGAGGAGCAGCGACCATTGAAGTAACGATAGAAAACAGATAAAGATGCAAGAGTGCTGCGCAGAGACAAAGGTTGAAGGGAGCCAGTAAGAGAAGGAGAGTTGATGAGACGAAAAACCTTTGACTCCACCCTATTGAGAAGAGCTATATGTGGGGAGCCTCCCCACACATGAGAGTTGTACTTTACACGGGGGCGAGTAAAACCCGTGTATAAAGTCAGCAGTTGTGCAGGGGTAAATTAGGTACGGAGTCAGCTTAGCACACCTGATCTCTTGGAAGCAGATTTTACAAGAGATGCAATATGATTTTTCCAAGATATATATATACATCATCATCATCATCATCAGCCATTACAAGTCCACTGCTGAACAAAGGCCTCCTCCAACCTTCTCCACGAATTCCTTGACTGAGCCAATCTTTGGCACGTTTTCCCTGCAGATTTCTCTATCTCATCCCTCCATATCCTGTCTGGCCCTTTTCTGCTACGTTTACAACCTCTTGGTGTCCAGTCAGTCAACTTCTTGCTCCATCGATTATCCCTTGTTCCTGCTACATGGCCTGCCCACCTCCATTTCTGTTCTTTTATAACTTCAATAATATCTTTGATTTTAGTCTGCTCTCTCACCCAAGTTGATCTTTTCCTGTCCCTTTAAGATATTCCCAACATTGACCTTTCCATTGCTCTCTGAGAACGAATTAATGTATTTTCCATCGATTTTGTCAGTTTACAGGTCTCACAACCATACGTCATTGCTGGAATTATACATTCGTTATATACTTTTCGTTTCATACAAACTGGCAAACTACTTTTCATAATGTCTCTATGTTTACCGAAAGCTTTCCATCCAATTGTAATGCGTCTTTTTATTTCACTATCACTATCTTTCGTTAATTTTAGTATTTGTCCCAGATAATTGTACTCATCGACTTCTTCAAGAATTTCTCCACTTATTCTGATGACGCTGTTTGGTGTTTGAGGATTAAACATTACTATAGTTTTACTCCGGTTCATCTTTAGTCCTACTTTGAGACTTTCTCTGTTCAGGTCATTTAACATTTCTTGCAATGTCTCTGCTCTTTCTGAGATTAGGACAATGTCATCTGCAAATCTTAAATGGTTTAGCTTTTCTCCATCTATGTTTACTCCTTTGTTTTCCCAATCTAGCTTTCTGAAAATACGTTCTAGGCATGCTGTAAATAACTTTAGTGAAATTGTATCGCCCTGACGCACGCCCTTTTCAATCATAATTTTCTCTGAGTCTTTATGTAATTTAACTGTAGCAGTTCCCTCTTTATATATATATTTCCGAGCAGTTTTACAATGTTCTCATTCACTCCTTGTTCTCGCAATGAATTTATAATTGCTATGTGCTCCACTGAGTGGAACGCCTTTTCGTAATCAACAAAACCTAAGCACAGTGGTTTATTATATTCTGTAGTTTTCTCAATTAGCTGATTCATTGTGTGTAGATGATCAGTAGTCGAGTACCCGCTTCAGAATCCTGCCTGTTCACGAGGTTGGTTTTCCTCCAAATTTGGAGCTATTCTGTTTGTGAGGACTTTAGTGAAGAGTTTGTATATGACTGATAGCAAGCTAATGGGTCTATAGTTACCAAGGTCTTTTGAGTCACCTTTTTTGTAAAGTAAAATAACTATTGCATTACACCATGTTTTGAGAATTTTTTTCTGTTTTATACATTGGGTAAATGAGTGAGCAAGCCTATTTTCTACTTCTGCTCCTGCATCCAACAGTAAATCTGGTACTACTCCATCTTCTCCAGGAGCCTTCCCTCTTTTCATATTTTAATATATATATATATATATATATATATATATATATATATATATATATATATATATATATATATATATATATATGTATGTATATTGTGGTAGGTGGAGGCGCCAACCATCCATTCACTCAATGTAGTGCTGCTCTCAGGTGTCTGTCTTTTCCTGTCCTCCATCCTTCTTTCCTTCCATCCTCTTCTGTCTTTCTATCCTTCATTCTTTCCTCGTCCAACTGCCTGCGGGTGACTTTACACTCCCTCTTCTGTCTTCTTTTCATTCATTCTTTCCTCTTCCTTCTGCCTGTGGGTGAATCTACACTGAGTGACAAGCCAAAATGATTTCGTGTACATCAGGAAACCAGTTACTACGCTGGGCGGTAACGATATAACCAAATTTTGGCGCCTGTTATTTTAGTGGGTAATTATCGCGCTTCAATCGGTTTAAGCCGGTTAAGGTTTGTATCCAAGGGATGGTTGGGGTTTATTGCTCACCTAATGCCACTCAGGGATGAGTGAGGCTGGTCACTATCATCTTAAATGTCAGGACCAACCGATTAGCCCCTGGCCTCTATGCTCCTCATGGGGCAACGTAGGATTGGTATACAGATAGATTGATAGATAGACGATAGACAGATATAGATATATAATTATGTATACATATTATCATCATCATAATCATGATCATCAACCATTACAAGTCCACTGCTGAGCAAAGGCCTCCCTTAACCTTCTCCGAGAATTTCTTGATTGAGCAAATCTCTGCCACGTGTTCTCTGCAAATTTCTGTATCTCCTCTCCACCTCTTGCCTGAACTTTTTCTACCTCGATTACAATCTATTGGTGTCCAGTCAGTCAACCTCATGCTCTGTTGGTTATCCTTTATTCTTGGAAATGGCCTGCCCACCTAAATTTCTGTTCTTTTATAAGTTCTATAATGTCTTTGACTTTGCTCTCTAACCCAAGTTTATCTTTTCCTGTATCTTAAATATAATCCCAACGCTGATCTTTCCATTGCTCTCTGAGAACGGATTTGTTTATTTACCATCGATTTTGTTAGTTGTCAGGTCTCACAACCGTACATCACAACTGGAATTATACATACGTTATAAACTTTTCGTTTCATACATAGTGGCAAGCAACTTTTCATAATGCCCATCCAATTATAATGCGTCTTCTATTTCGCTATCATCGTCTTTCTTTAATTTCAGTATTTACCTCAAGTAATTGTACTCCTCGACTTTTTCAAGAACTTCGTCACTTATTCTTATGACGCTTTTTGGTGTAGGTGGATTAAACATACCTTTCGTTTTACTCTGGTTCATCTGTAGCCTTTTAGACTTTCTCAGTTCAGGTCATTTGACATTTTTTGCAGTGACTCTGCTGTTACTGAGATTAGGGCAATGTCGTCTGCAAACCTTAAATGGTTAGGTCTTCTCTATCTAATTTACTCCATTGTTTTCCCAGTCTAAGTTTCTGAAAATACTTTTTAGGAATGCTGTAAATAATTTAGGTGAAACTGCATCTCCCTGACGCACGCCTTTCTCAGTCTTCATTTATTCCAAGTCTATATGTTATTTAACTGTAGCAGTTCCCTATTTGTATATGTTTCGAGCAGTTTTTCAATGTTCTCATTTACCCCTTGCTCCCGCAATGAATTTATGGCTGATATGTGGTCGACTGAGTCGTAAGCCTTTTCGTAATCAGCAGAGCCTAAGCACAATAGTTTATTATATTCTTTAATTTTTTTCAATTATCTGATTCCTTATATGTAAATGATCGGTAGTCGAATACCCTCTTCGGAATCCTGCCTGTTCACGAGGTTGGTATTGTCAATATTTTTCTTTTTGTTATTCTCTTCGTAAGGACTTAAGTGAAGAGTTCGTAAATGAATCATAATAAGCTAATGGGTGTATATATATATATATATATATATATATATATATATATATATATATATATATATATATATATATATATATATATATATATATATATATGTGTGTGTGTGTGTGTGTGTGTGTGTGTCTGTCTGTCTGTCAACGCTCAGTATCCACGCCAGCACTCTACTTAACCAACAAACATTATAAGCAGGACATGGAACCATGTGTGTGTGTCTGTCCACGTCAACCCTCTACTTCTGGATCAGACATGATAAGTGGGACAGGGAACCGTGTGTGTGTGTGTGTGTGTGTGTGTGTGTGCGCGCCCGTGTGCGTGCGTGCGTGCATGTGTGTGTGTGTGTGTGTGTGTGTGTGTGTGTGTGTGTGTGTGTGTGTGTGTATGTGTGTGTGTGTGTGTGTGATGCACACTCACTTCATACCTACAGTACTCACATGCAGTTTCATCTCCTTTTCAAGTAGGTTTAATCCAATCTATCATGCTCTCCGTCTCTCTTGTAGCCGTCTACAAATTCTCGCCCATGCAAAGAAGCACTCAGCATAAAACCTGCACCGAACGTTTGGTCATAAGGCCAGCCCAAATGTTACTTATGTGTGGGGGTATGGCAATGAAGAAGTTGGGTTCATGTAACTGTGAATTCGTGAAGCATCTGCCCCGCTTTTGACCTTGCTGTTCGTAGCGTGAATCGTCATCATGCTTCGAAGTAGATGAGCAGCATGTTCACAGAATACAGGTGTTCTCTGATCATATGGAAGGACATTATGGTCAATCCTTTGACTTAACCTTTGACTGATTGCTCTGAAAATCGAATTACCTCTTCCTCACACACACCACAAAGCCAGCCAGGAGACAGGGCGTGTGTGCTGGGCAATCCCCAGACCCTGTCTTACCCCCCCCCCTTACCATTCTTTAATCAACCCATAAGCCACTGACCGGGCTAATGTATGGCCCAGCCTGCACTATAGGTGCAGGAAATCTGTAAACGAACGAACGAACGAACCTATTCCGTACCTTACCTTTACCATATCCAGTAACTGTGATTCAGATAGAATTAAAAGAGTTTATCTTGACATCTCTCTATGATCTTGACCATGTATCCTGTTGTACTAAGATTAGAATTATTCTTCTACTTTGCTAACTTTAAAACACTGAACGAAGCTTGATCCAAGTGGAATCCAGAATATCTAAGAAGAGCAATGTCCTTTACCTTTCTTGTGACCTTTATCTCTGACCGATTGCTTTCGAAGTTGAATCACATCACCTTTTCTCATTTCTACACCTTTGCAGCAAGTTTGGTTAAAATCTAATTAAAACTGAGTGACCGTTGCCCTTCACTCATAACCTGTTTTTCTTCCCCCAATTAATCAACTCTTTGTCTGATATCCTTAGCCATTACGGTATGTCATATCTGATATAATAACACTCATCACTTTTTCCAGAATCTTGCCAAAAGACAGACAAAAGTAGAGGCACAAAATAAAGCCCCCTCGCACTTTCGCATGCAGGTTTAATAATACATCCACCGTAAATTTTCCTTCCCTCCTTGCATCTCGGATCCTGACATTATTGCGTGAAAAATGTGCGCCACCGTAGCGTCGCATCCGTCTGCGCTATATGGGATTGAAGTCGCTTTCGGTACTTTACATACCGGAGAAGTATACTGATAATTATTATATTGTAAAATTATCTTTGTCCTGTGGAAATATACTGATTGGGTTATCACTGTGGATGAAAATTTAGTAAGATTCATATTAGATAATTGCTGATATTATTCGGGCTTTCCAGACTTTACAAAGCTGGGCGGATTGTTCTTTCTTGGATCAGCTGGGAAGTAGCATGAAAGCCGGGATGGCACCCAGATTGTGGACCACCGTTTATCGTCACACGTAGGCTGAAGGGAAGGCTTACGGTTTATGACCTCTCTCGCTGTTTCCCCTCATTTGCAAGTTGCCGCCAGCTGCCTCAAACAATGGTGTTCTGTGTGTACATGGTGTTTCGCACACTAGAATCACTGGTTGCAGATCGTTTCAGAAATAGGTGACTAGTTTGGTGAAATGCGCGTTATGGACCTGTAATAGCTTCATGCTGGATGTCGTGGGAAGTTGAGGTGGGCAGGGAGGGATGGCAGGAGAGATGGAAGAGGTGATGGGGATGGCGAGATACTGGAGGGGAGAGGATGTGAATGGATAATTTTAAGGGAACTGAGTTAGATACATGAGGAAGAGTACTGGCTGTCTATTCTGGCTCCTCCCTGCCCTGCAAAGTCTCTTAACAGCTGTTTGGTTTGTTTCCTCCTGTTCTTAACCATTTCATCACTTGAATGGCGTTTATGTATTTTACTTTGCTCCACCCGCGGCCCTGATCATTATAATCATTTGAGAGAAAACTCACTTAAGTAAAGCGCTATAACCAGTACTGGCTAGGTCTATAAATGTCCGCGTTTGTCCATTATTAAAAATGTATATAAATAGCATCGTCGGTTTTTCAGTAAATAACAGGGTTCCCAGCATCTCCCTCAAATATCAAATGGATATCTAGTAAAAATTTCTAACAGTTTGCACTCTGAGAAGCATTGGACACGCATGCCATTGCTAACTGTCTGCTCATTAAAACTGCCAGGCCATGAGATTAGCCTTCTGTGAGTCTAGTGGAATAAAATCTTTCTTGCTATATTCCTCAAAATTACTGTAACACCCACAATAGATGGACAATAGTACAGTATTCCGGCTGTTTTTTGTATATCCATTCAAAAGTACCACAGATTTTACTATATATACATAGTGCTTACAGAGATCATGGTAGAAACCTCGTAAATTTAGCGCCCAAACCTGATAATACAGTGTTCACTATTTTCGGAGGGGAAAATTTGTTCTGCTTTAACTTGCTAAAACAAATTTGAAAAATACGTCCTCCGATGAAAGGGGCTGAAACTAAAACAGCTAAGGGAAAGCTGTACTCCAAATTATTGATAATGATGTGGCAGAATACTAGAAATTTGACTTTTTTGTTGTCCTTGTTGATTGCGTTCTTTAAAGAGAGACCAAGTCTAACCAATTCCTCTTCTCAAATGTGATGCAGAACTGACTGTCATATATTATCAGCATGCCTAGATCCTCATCCAATTCCTTTTAACTCATTCAAGCTGAGTTGGCCATTTTTACTTTATTTTTGCTGCTACCAGGGAATTCTGTTTAGATTAGGAGAACGTTTTCTGACCGACGGAATTTATGATGGCTGCATCTCAACCCTCCAATTCGAAAAGTCAGTGAAATGAATACAATCGTCTGTTGATTGCGAGAACAAAATTGAAGAGGTAAATATATTGAAAATGTTAATAATATACACTCCTGCTTCACTCCTCTCTCCCCGGGGAAGCACTCACTTGCCGAACTAGGTTTACTTATTGATTTTCCCTCATTCTCTCGTTTTACTATCCACTCACCATTTACCAGGACATTAAACAAATGCGTATTTGCCGTTGCTAACAGTGACCACTAAAAACTGAGTTGTTACATTCATGATTACGAGTATTTGTCAGTAACAAAAAAATATATATATATATATATATATATATATATATATATATATATATATATATATATATATATATATATATATATATATATATGCTAATTCTTAATTCCACGCAGCAAAAGAAATTGAAATTCGGAAGAACACTGAAGCAGGGATGATGGCAGGTAAAATGTCGAGGTTATGGATGGTGGCAGGCCATTCACTACCTGCCAAGTGGACGGCTGCTTATTATCTTACCACACTTGCAACGTGAGCAGGACATTCATGTTTCCAGGCCAACATTTACCTCCCTTGTAATAGGAAGATGTGTTTTCTTACAGAATGAAGCGTCTATGTGGATAAATTCCCTGAAGTTACTCCGTGTAATCAGGGTGACGAGTTTCAGTATACTTGCTCCATTAATCCTGTAGCTGCACCTAATTCTGAACCTCATCTTTAACACCTCAAACACTCTCAGCTAACTGGACTGTGAACTCTCGGAATGATACGGGACTGCAGGAACTGTCGCGGCAAGAGCACTACTTGGAAACTGCTCTGGTTGAGAGGTTTGCTGCCTGCGACGTTGCGCTCCCCTGCACTGCATATACTGTAAACTGGTTATTTGCTTAAATTGTTATTTTTGCTTATCCATTTTTCGGTAAATTCACATCATGTTCATTTTTTGTATAATTATATGATTGGACTTCTAGACAGCTTTTGTAAGATCTTTCTCATTCTTCCTGTCACATCCTCACGCACCGCAGATATCTAATTGTTTTTTAGATCGAGAAATTTGGTCTTCATCACCAATGCGTAAAGCACAAGTTTTTTGGTTTCGAGTAAATTTATAAAGATTGGTTCGTAACAAAGAAATTAGGGAAGAAGTTATAGACAGTAAAACAGAAAGTATAGCGACGTACGTTTTGATACTCCAGCTTAAACTGTCTATACAGGAGATACACCATCAGAACGTAACTGGACATTATGACATCGATCAGCATTACTTTATTAACACAAAGAGCACATTAAATTTCAGGATCTAATTCAGGGTTTAACCTCTTCAATCAGCAAGGTCTCGCCACTTCTAGAGTACACTGTCTGCCAATATCCGATAAAAGATAAAATTACACCGTTTCCAATTTAATTACTCACCAGTATCATAAGTTATATAAATAATTCTAGATTTCTGTGTTGGTATCATACACTAATAATAACCTGGTCTGTGGCTTCACAGTTCCATACTCATGTAACTTCGCTGCTCATCAGTAATCTTTTGAGTCGTTGGCCATTATCTCCCGCACCTGGCTTCTCAGTTAATCTCTCCTCCCTCCGAGTCTGGAGTGAGTTGTAAAAAATGTGGGATCATAATTTTAAAATATGGTAACATATTCAGGGCGCGGGATCATTAGCTTAAAAAATGGTAAAATATTATGGGTGCAGCCATCAATATCTCTGCCATCACGTTTTTACTGCTAGCCAAGTTTGGGTCAGGTCTGAGGATACTTGTGGTCTTGCTGGGTTCTGGAAGGCTTCTCTGAGGTTCTGAGAGTTTGGCCGCAACAGTGACGTCAGGATCTGGGAATATTCTGTGCGAGTAATATCTGTGTACTGTCAGTAACTTTAGTTCCTGTGGACCTGAAGGCTTTTTAGCGATAACAACATGTTGTGAGTAAGATGTACTCCAAATAATTATGTTTAAATAACAAATATATTGTTTAAAGTACTAGATGACAGCAGACTCCATATGAGACCTCAGTTTATCTAGTGTTCCTTGTATTAGCCCATATAATTTTACTTGACAAGCGATTGAAATATATGAGATAGTACTATACCTTTGTCTCGTAAAAATGTTTTTATAAATATCATGCTGATGTGTTCTCACTAAAAAACTTAATTAAAATAAACTTCGGACTGCTGAAGAATCTTATGAATGAATATTTTATTTGACCACTGCTAACTTAGGAATGATATAACAGAAACATTTAATTTGTAATAGAGACGCAACATTTGTGAATAACTGCGTAACATTATCAAATGTTTACGTCACATATAGTGTCCCATTATAGGAGTTGTGATTTTGAGTCTGGCGGTTCTGCGTCAATATATTTACATCTTTTGCGTGACCAGATGATTTTAGTAGTTAAAAAGAACACACACAGGAGGAATCCCACATACTAGACACAAAGTACATTCGCAGTGAGTTTCAAGTTAAAAGATATAGAAATAAAGTCGTGACAGCATGTCAACCAGCCTTGGCATGAGAATTTTCATCAAGAACAGACAGACAAATAATTTCCCTTTCGAAAATACAAGAGTCTGAATAACTGAAAGCTCTGACAGCATTAGTATAAACAACAAACCATCACCTCAGACATTCTAGAACAACGAATCTTTAAATTAACACACACACACACACACACACACACACACACACACACACACACACACACACACACACACACAATATTCGTCCTGTAAGTTACAGTGACGTGGGAAAGTAAATATTTCTGTGTTTAACCCAATTACACGAGTACATCATCCACCAGTTATAGATAATTTTTACAGTGTTTTTACCCTCCAGCTGCCAAAGTCAGAGGAGAGTGTCGTTATCATTGGGATCATTAGGTGTCCATCCATAGAGCTGGGCGGTAGGGCGGCTGGCCGGGCGTATAGATTTTGTTTCCGGGCCAGAACACAGAAAGTATTCTCTATAGTCATGAAATTTCACATAGTCGTGTGTCTTATAGTGAAGTAGTGCCTTTTGATGGGAAGAATGCTATGTCTTAAGTAGTTTATATATATATATATATATATATATATATATATATATATATATATATATATATATATATATATATATATATATATATATATATATATATATAACGAAAAAGTAAAAAAAATCCAGAGATTTCAATGCGACCTGCTCAAGGGCCCAGGTTGTCTCCTCAAGACGTTCTCCTTTCATCCGCCTTTAAAAGAAAATATAGGGGAGGGGGAGGGCCTTTATGCGCTTGGCAAGGTGTGCAAGGATGTGGGGGGTGTACTTGGTCAGATGGAGGGTTGCAACGGCGGAGAGTTGCCACTGTTTAATCTTAATTCCTGTAATAATTCTCCGACTTCTTAGATCATTACACATATCCTTAGTTATTTTCAAGGAAGAGTAAGGGATATCTGTAGACTGAGTACAAAAAAAATCGGAATTTTGCCTATACCCTTCAATATTTCTGTAGAAAGCAGACCTTTCTGAAGATCTGACAACCATGCATGGACTGGGTAGGTTAGGAATGACTGAAGTATGTGTGAGTTTTTGTATGGAAAAAAAGGAGTATGCTTAGGTGGTACGGCCACAGAGAGAATGGACATATTTAGAGTGGTGAAAGAGATATAAATAGAGTGAGACTGAAAGTAGGAGAAGACATGTGAGGATAAGAAGGAGGACTGACAAGTTACATTTTAGTGAATGTGTGAATGAGCGAGAGAAGGAGGGTTGAGGAGACGATTGGATTTACGAAGGACATCCAGTGAGACCCCGAAATATTAGTTAATGTCAATTCAAGTTCATCTAGATTCATTCTGGCATCTTCATGGTCACTCACATGCAGTCAGATCTGATTAGATCAACTGTCGTCATTCAGACCTAGGCATATCGATTCAGGCCTAAATCATTCAGTCCAGTTTAGTATATCTTTATCTTTCAGACCATTTTTATATATATAATATCGATTCGAGCAAACATTTACTGATTCAAGCCATGCCAATATAGACTTGTGCCAAAACTCACCCGTTTGGGGGGACAGTTTCTCGAGATATGACAGGCACTGTTGTACAGTTCGTTTCAGGTTCATTTAGGTTGGTTTGATATATTCAGTTTACAAGAGACCACTAACTTCATGTCATGACTGATACGGTGTATGCCTAAAGCCATTCCTTTAGATACAATTGATTTTAAAATATGCCGTTTCGGAAATCGATGGGTAGGATTGGCTCGGAATATTGTGGCTGGAAGGGCAAACTAAACAAAATTGGTTGGTCGGTAGTCGATTAACGGGTTTTAGAACAGATTCCCCATCAGAGGGAAAATGGGTTGGGTGGGTAGGGGAGAGTCAATAGGTGTGACTGGATAGTGATGGATGATGAGGCAAGCCGAGGAAAACATATCTATGAAATGGATGTGTACATTAACTGGAAAGGGGCTAAGTAAAACATATGGCTGGAAAATGTGGGTGGGCTGGGTTTAAAGGAGTGGCGGGGTGGGTTAAAAGGAATGGCGGGGTGAACTTAGATGGTGGTGGAACAAGTATACTCAGTGAAGATGGGAGTTTTACGAGGGGCAGCTTCAACAGCAGGAAGGTGTAACTCATTTCTCTAAAAACTTTGATATATGTCAGTGACAAGAAATGGGGTCGAGTTTGACAATAGTCAAGCGGGTTGGATGGGTTGGGATGGATGTGTCTGATGGTTCAGGGAAGGTATAAATGTACAGCCATAAGAAAAAGTTCACCGACAATCATATGTTAGCACTCCCCTAGCTTTCATATTTCTCATTCCTTCTTTAACGACAAAGAGTATCCTTTTTTCTCAAACTCTTTTCTTATGTGGATCACTAATAGGTCAAGAAACCTTTTGCACTCCCACCTCCGGCACAGAAGTGTCGGAGAACATTCGCTCATTGCTGTACGTTCACCATTATCAGCACGGCGATAATATAATTCAAAATTTCTCCAGGAACAAGCAGAACCAAAACAACATGAAAAAATATACAGTATATACAAGGAAAAAGGAACAAAAGGCTAGAAGCCCACAAGATTGTTCCCTCCAAGAAAAATTAACAAATAAGATAGCAGAGAACCTAATTCAAGATACCTTCAGTACTCGCCAATCACATATACCTGGCGTGTAAGGAAACCATTGTTGTATGGTTAGGGTACAACCTTGCTGTACTTGATCCATCCCAAATCGCAACCAAGGATATATGCTGTCATCAACACTGGCCACTGATAGATTGGGCGTCAGGCGTCATTGGTTCTGTGTCAGCGTGAGGGCGAAAGGCAATAACATGGAAATAGGCTTAGGAAAAGTTCACTATACCAGATGTCAGAGGCGTGTGGAAGAGGCGTAAGGGAAATTCATGTGCAACTGTTAGTGACGTCAAAAGGGGCACAAAACAATCTGAAAGGTTAGATCCCGAAAGGAGGAAATGATTATGTTATACCTATCAGTAAGTCTTATCCTGCACTGCACAGAACAGGGCATTTAAAAGACCTGTTGCTTTTTTTTTTTTAATGCGAGGAAGAAGGAACCAAAGGCCATGAGCCCGCAGTAACAATTCCCTCCAAGAGAAAAACCAAATACAATAGAGAGCCAAATTCAAGATCCGATCATTACGAGATGCCTGGACGCACTGCGTTTGAAAGACTGGAGATCATAGGCAGCATGAAATACAGACAGAGGGAGACAGTTCCAGAGTTGACCTGTTGCATAAATGAAAGACTGGGAGTAATGGTTAACTCTTGCATTAGAGAGTTGGACAGAAAAAGGATGAGAGTTTGCTGCCAGACGGCTGCTATGCGCCCGTCGTAGAGGTGGAGGAATGCAAGCAGACAGTTCAGAGGAACAGTGACCATTAAAGTAGCGATAGAAAAGAGATAAAGATGCAACAGTGCGGCGAAGAGACAGAGGTTGAAGGGAGTCAGTAAGAGGAGGAGAGTTAATGAGACGAAAAGCCTTTGACTCCACCCTATTGAGAAGACCTGTATGCGGGGAGCCTCCCCACACATGAAAGTTGTACTCCACACAGGGGCGGATAAAACCCCTGTATAGAGTCAACAATTGTGCAGTGGTAAAGAAAGAGCGGAGTCGGCTTAGCACACCCAATCTCTTGGAAGCAGATTTTACAAGAGATGTAATATGATCTTTCCAAGACAAGTCCCGAGTAAATGAAACCCCAAGCATGTTCAAGGATGATGCGGGATTAAGCTGAATATTATTAAACATTAGTGGGTATACCTGTGGAAGATTTTGTCGGGTCGATAGGTGTAAGAACTGAGTCTTAGATGCATTAAAAACAACCATATTATTTTTACCCCAGTCAGAGATACGAGCCAAGTCAGACATTAGGTGTGCCATAGCCTCATCCCTTGTTTGTTGAAGTAACTGTTGAGATGGGCGTTGCGAGAACCGAATGGAAAGGTGAAGGGTGGAGTCATCAGCGTATGAGTGGATAGGGTTAGATGTACAGCTTAGAAGATCATTGATGAATAAAAGGAAGAGAGTTGGTGATAGGACAGAGCCCTGAGGAACACCACTGTTGATAGATCTAGGAGTAGAATGATGGCCGTCTACAACAGCGGCTATACAACGACCAGAAAGGAAGCTGGCGATGAAGGCACAGATAGAAGGATAGAAACCGTAGGAGGGCAGTTTGGAAATTAAAGGTTTATGCCAGACTCGATCGAAAGCCTTTGAGATGTCAAGTGCAATGGCAAAGCTTTCGCCGAAGTCCCAAAAGGAGGATGACCAGGAGTCTGAAAGGTAGGTGAGAAGATCGCCAGTGGAGTGTCCCTGACGGAACCCGTACTGACGATCGGAAAGAAGGTTGTGATAGGAAAGATGCCTTAAAATTTTTCCATTGAGAATTGACTCGAAAACTTTTGAAATACAGGACGTTAAAGCAATTGGACGATAGTTGGAGGGTTGGGAGTGGTCACCCTTCTTTGGGACTGGCTGAATGAGAGCAAACTTCCAGCAAGAAGGAAAGGTACAAATTGTCAGACAAAGGCGAAAGAGTTTGCCTAGGCAGGAAGTAAGCACAGAAGCACAGTTCTTGAGAACAACAGGAGAGACCCCATCAGGCCCATATGCCTTGTTAGTACTGAGGCCAGTGATGGCAGAAAATACATCAGCTGAAGAAATTTTAATGACAGCCATGAGGAAGTCAGAGGGGGGAAGTGATGGAGGAACAGCACCGGAATCATCTAAGGTGGAATTGGAGGAGAAAGTCTGTGTGAAGAGATCTGCTTTATCAGTAGAAGAAATAGCTACAGAACCATCAGAGTAGAAAAGAGGAGGGAAGGATGATGAGGTAAAGTTGTTAGAAAGATTTTTGGGAGGCGATTTGTTTGGGAGGCGATTTGTTTGTGGCCACCCCAAACGGGATTGAGGCGTCTGGCAATAGATAGATAGATAGATAGTGCCAGAAGGAGCGGGAAGAATTCGAGTTGGAGAATTGAGAGCATTTAGTATGGATGAAATTATTTTTAGTAGAGCGAAGAACAGACTTAGCACGATTCCGGGCAGAAACATAAAGATGATGTGATTCAGGGGTGGGTTGGCTCCGGTACCTTTTGTAGGCCCTCTCCTTGTTGCGGACAGCATTAGAACAAGCGTGATTAAACCAAGGCTTTCTTACGTTAGTCAAAGGATATGAGAGAGGAATGTATGCTTCCATGCCTGAGAGAATAACCTCCGTAATGCACAAGGCACACTCAGATGGCTCACGGCCATGGAAGCAATAATCATTGCAGGGAAAATCAAAGAAGTACTGCCTGAGGGCCTCCCAGTCCGCGGCTCCAAAATCCCACAGACGATGTTTCCCTGGAGGGTGCACAGGCCGTACCGGAGTGATAGGACAGGTTAAGGTAATAAGGTTGTGATCGGAGGAGCCCAACGGAGAGAAAAGATTAACAGAGTAAGCAGAAGGATTAGTTGTGAGGAAGAGGTCAAGTATGTTGGAGCTCTCTCCAAGGTGGTCAGGGATACGGGTAGGGTGCTGTACAAGCTGCTCTAGGTCATTAAGGATAGAAAAGATGTAGGCTTGTTCACCAGGTGGATCAGTGAAAGGAGAGGAGAGCCAAAGGTGGTGGTGAACATTGAAATCTCCTAGAATGGAGATTTCAGAGAAAGGAGAAATGGATAGAATGTGTTCCATCGTAGAAGTAAGATAGTCGAAGAATTTTTGATAGTCCGTAGAATTAGGGGATAAGTAAACAGCACAGATATATTTAGTCAGAGAATAATAGGAAAGCCGAGGCCAGAGTGTAGAGAATTCAGAAGAATCGAGTTCAGGAACATGAGAGCAAGATAAGTCGTTGCGTATATATACACAACAGCCACCTTTGGCTTTGAAATGAGTATAGAGAAAGTAGGAGGTGTGTATTATAATAATAATGAAATTTAGATTTTTTTAAAAGTAAAGTATTAATGTAATTGTGTATATTTAGTTAAATCATCCATATGTACGGTATACTTCTACTGAACACATTTTTCCTCTTCAAGTCTTAGAGTAAATCAAAATAAAAATATATCACAACCTGCAAGTCCAACTTTTAGAGATGCCCGAGTTTGAACCACATTATAAAAAGGTAAAAATTTTAATAAAAGCTGTGGTACAACAGAAATACCATGAAATTTTGAGCAGCTTCGCTTTAGGACAATTAATTGACGTTTTATCAACTGAAAACATTAGTGGCAGCCGGTTTAGAAATGTCATATTTTTTTCTTTTTTTTTAACACTGTGCGAGAGGACATTTACTCACAATAATTTTGAATGTAAAATGACAGCATTACTCGTGAACCGGTACGGAGACGCAGTGTTCTACCTGGCCACTCAGATGCATTAATTTGTGTAAATTTAACCATGGCACTTCCATTAAAGAGAAATGGCAGCAACCATTACTTAATTACTTTGCGGCACTCATCCTAAATTTTGTTTTAAAAATGTTACTGTTATTTTGTGACAGACCGCTGCATCCCATCAGCGTGTGCTGTTGTTTAGAATGTGCTTTGAGGAAAGGTATCTGCTCCTTTGCTTACCTTAAATCAAATTTCCGGAAGATTATTAAGTTTATGATAAAGTCTATTTCTTTAATCCTTCTGTGTTTATTTTAGGGAATGTCGTTGGCATCCCCCAAGAGGAGGAAGAATCCTCGTCAGGGGAAAGGGGATCCAAGTGTAATACTTAAACACTGGTTGGCGATTCAGTAAGTATTTTTGCTGTTCGTTGAGTTGCCATTGATCAGAATAGGTTTCAAAAGGGAGCTGTGACAAAAGGACAGGGTTTAAATTCCCAACACTTGATAGAACGTATCCTACTTATCACTGGCAAGAGAAATTCCAATATCTTATGTAACTGATGTGAGAAACGATTTGCTTCTTTACGGAAATTTTCTTTGCGCTGCAGAACAGAGAAATTTACAATTACACAGAAGTCATCGGCCATTCAAGAGAATATTTTCACACAGTGGACCAAACACTGTGTGCAATTATCATTTTCAACTTTACACACTAAACAAAGTCTACCTTCTAAAACTGTCAGCTCCTTAATCCCGAAGTAACAATGTCCTTTAAATGTATACACTAAATGAGGCCGACTCCCCTCCCAGTGACTTAGTTATGGACCTCTTCTTACCAATGCCCCTCAGGTGTCAGATTAATCCAACGTGTGAGGGGTCCCATAAGGCCCCCAGGTGTCAGCCTGATCTTACAGCACTTTCCCGCCTATATTTGAAGCCTCTGCCAGTTTCTTTTTTTCTTTCTATTTTTTTTTCTTACCGCCACGCTTTCCCAGATACTGATGTTTCTGTGAGTCACCAGAGTTAGTCACCCAAGAGCAGCACTGGCATGTGGGCAGTGAGCTCTAACTCCAGCGTATATGAATCCATTCTCCCCTCTCCCGGAGTGCTACATCCATCCCTGCCAAGCTTCATATCGTGCCCAGGCGAGGACAAAGTGACCCTGCACTAGGGAGGGCACTTGAAATGACAGTCTCGTCTATTTCGGGCGTGGAAACATTTTTCTCCGAGGCTGGTAGCTACCGCATGAAGAGGGATGTCACATGGCCAAACTTCCACACTTTTTCCCGGAGGTGCTTGCCACCCCTGGAGTGTGACCCCGATGACCCTGCAGCCCATCCTGCATCTCCCTACCCCTCTGATGAGTCAAGGGATGCATCTGAGGAGTCTGAGGATGAGGAAGAACATGGGGAGGGCGAAAGTCGAAGTAAATATTTGCCGCGCGACCCACATTGAGGCACCAACATGGTGCTCTCACAGCTCAAACCCCGAACACCCTGTATCGCCCTTGCCAGGTATGTCCACTGTGTGATTCCTCCATGTCTGACCCTTTATATGTGAAGGAGAGTATTTCTGCAGCACCACCATGGAGGCAGCAAGTGGAGAGGAAACACCGCATGAGCCACGAGGAGGCTCCCAGGTGCCTCCCTCACCACTCCTCCTTGCCAGGACACACTGCATCACCCCTGCCAGGTATGTCTACCAGTGATGCCCCCAGCCTGACCTTTCATATGTGAAGAAGGGCACTTCACCACCACCAGAGAGGCAACAGGCAGGAGTGTGTCCTCCCCCTTCCCCCACCATGAATACTCACCATACACTCTTTCCCCGCCCCATTCTGCTAAGGGCCAGGCACGTGAGTGTCCTGCTGCTTCTAGTGGCTGAGATCAAAGCTTGATCATCATTTTAGAGGGGTTTGTTTTAGCAGTTCTTGATCAACAACTTATGTCTCAAGATATGTATTAGTGTACACTCCCTCCAAAAACTTTCTGAATAGTGGGGCCTAAAGGTCTTGAACACAAACAATACAGCTGTTGTCTGGGCATTGTAGCTTCATTAGCTTTGGTGGGCGTGATTAGGAGTAGGTTCCACAGCAGCTAACTAACTGGGTAGTTCAGCATTACAGCAACAAATGTCCGTTGATATGTAAAACTTTAAACACTGCATTACAGTCGTGAATATATTTAAAACCATAATTTGCCTGCATAGCATGTTTTATGCTCCATGCGAAACACTTGAATCGTATCTACGAAAGGGTTGAGTTTCCACGATCATATGAACTCACTGTGACCATACACTATGTGGTAACCAAGAAAGTGCACCAGTAGTTAGTAAAACAGAAGACACCACAGAATATTAAAGAATATATATACATATATATTCATTCTAATCGGTTTTCTAACATATTTACCTATCATTACACGTGTTTGAACCCAGAATGTCTTAGTCATCACAAAACCGCTCATTTCATAAGGATTCATAAAGAATGTTTGAGGGAATCCAGATAAGGTGTCCGGCAATTCACTAGGCATAAGCACATCAAAGTTGATTTCAAGACTAATACGTTATGATTATGCCATTTATCGTCGAGACAAGGTTGAGTATTTTATAGGGATATTCCCTGTCAAAATGACCCTATTAATCAATTTCGTGTCAAACATCCTCATGCCATTCGACTGGAATTTCTTAGATATTAACTGTCAGTCGTTTCTGTATGTGCCATGCAAGGCTACCGCATTTACGCCTGCTTCATTACCATTTCCCACAAACATATATCCATGTCTCGTAATGACATTTAAATATCTTTTAGAAACTTGTAGAGTAAGTGTGGAACGGCCATCTAAGTCTATACTCTGATACAAATTTCAGTCTCCTCTCATGCATCAGAATATATCCAATGATATCTCCTTTCTTACCATTTACTTCTTGATGGAAGGTTGCGAATTGTTCAAAATTTCGAGGCAACATTGATTATCAACAGATAATAATTCTGTATTCATATTTTAAATTTATTTTGTTTAAAAACAGGATACTTTATATCTGTATTGGAATTTTCTGTAAAACAAAATTCGTTACGCGATAAGGTGTGCCACACTGAAAGTGAGCTTAAATCCAATATCGCCAACTCCGGTACCCTGTATTACAGTACTTAAAACAGCTGTGACTGTAAAGAGTTAAGAGGCGAAATGGAAATGAAAGATTAATGCTGAATGTTTCTAACCCTTTGACTACAATAGCTGTCTTTAAAGCTGAATAAAATCGACTGGCAATAACAAGAAAAACGGAGTAACGCATAAATGGACGTCATTCTGTTCAAGGAGTTAGAAAAATTATTCACCGCCTATATTCTAATACATTAGCATGCATCATATCCTTATATATTATGTCCTGCCTCCACCACCTGTACTCTCTATCACGTCGTGAACTTCGTCTCGTTCAACCAATAATTCCAAACACACTCGAATTTAAATTACCTGCTGACTGGCTAGGGCGACTGCTGAAGTGTTAGTGGGAGGTTTACCATTCTGGCCCATACCTGCTTCCTTTCATTCCTCTCGGTCCACACTATACACTACCAGCAATCTCTCTTTTGGTGGTTGACACTCTCTCGTACACACTGGCAAGATGGCTGAGGATGCAGTTCACAGGGCGACGATTGTTAGAGTATTTACTGTATTCACCACTTTTCTCCAGGAAGCAATGCTATGGTTTGAATTTCATTATTATACGGAAGATACATCTTTGTTTTGTGTTTTCGATCATTTTCATAGTTTGCTTTCGCTACAGTGCTAAGCGAGGGTCAGTGGATACGGCAACAGTTATCATATCATCATCATCATTCTGAGAGAGTCTTCTACAAGACGAAGACCTCATTTATCTTTCTTCGATTGGATCTTAGCCTATTCTACTCCGATCCCTGCATAATTAAAGACTTCATGTCTACATCTTATTTCCTTATTGTCGTATCCTTTCACTTCTTTTTTGGTCTGCAAATCCGTTGCCAGGATCATACCCGTTTTATATGTTGTAAGAAAAACGTGGCCTACTTCTGTTCATTTCTGTTTTTAACTTTAGCCACTATACTTGCCCTTATCTAAGACTCTTATCCTTACACGTGATACCAAACATTATCCTTCCCCTTCCCCTCGTCACTCCTAAGTCTGTGGCGCTGTTAAGTTTCCCTTTGATCCTGATGGCCGACGGAAGAAGACACTAATTATTTGCCATTCTTTTTAAACATAGAGGCGTATCACTCTTTAACATGTTGCTCTGTTCGTCAAAAACCCTCCACCTTATTTTTCTCCATCGTATTATCGTGAATCAGAAGTGTCGGCACAACCTAACCAAAGCTTATATACTTTTTGGAAACGGATACCCCTACTTTCAATATTACCAGTGTTCCATATGGCTCGGGAATATTGTCCTGTTCGACTGTTTTCACCCTCTCCTCCTTGAATACTACATTGATAACATCAGTAAGAATCGACAGAGAGCGGCACGGAGGATGCACGGAGGATATGACAAATTAATTTAAAATATTTTGTAGAAAATTATTGAAGTCAGGCACGGATTTGGAAAGGAGGTGTGGGGACCGTACCCCTTCCCCAATTTTTGGCAGATCCATGATTACTTATAATAATAGAGCAATGTTATTTATCAAAATATAAGAAATAAATATCATTCATCAAAATTCTCATACAGTTTTTATTTTATTGAAGAACAGGAACAGTTTATAAATTCTGAGGAACTTTGTAATACGTCTGCATGAATTCAAACATGTAGTAAGTCTGCTACATATGAAGCCCATCCATATTTTTTACGAACTGCTGGATTCCGCCTGAAAGACAGTTGCGGTGGTATGTTCTTGAAAAGACTGAGATGGATGTGAAAGGAAAATTTGAAAGAAAGACAAACGCCATCCATGATATGTGATGCACACACATGGTTCAGCACGACTCTACTGTACAATGATCTTACTTTCGCCGTAATCAGTAACTCGATCGCAGAAAACCGAAGTTATATTTTCTTATAGGAAATAGGTATTGCAATAAAATAATGAGGAGCATGATGTATAACTTATTTACTCAGAAGAATTTATCATTCATGTTGAAATGTATTTGTTTCTCTGTTTGTTTGTTTGTGTTATCCCTATAGTATGATTACATCTTTTCTATTTTTTTTTCTTTAGCCGGGCTACTTCCAAACACTTTGATACAACTTAGGAAGAACTTGTAGTCTTAGAGGTCTTTCTGAAGGCTACATATGTCCTCTCCGATTATAGTTTTTTTCCTTAGTCGAACAAAATCGTCCACGGACGTCCCGTTTTTATAAAACCACCCGTTCTGCGCCGTAACTTAATGGTCATACCTGAACCTCTCCACCATTTAGGCACTGTGAAATAATGTATCTCTTCCCCTTTTTCCCTTCCCGCAGAGGCCTGACGAAGGTCAGGATGGCCATCCATCATATAGCACCTCCCAATCCCTACCCCTCACACACCGCAACCCACCAAGCCCCCTCTCACCCCTAATGCTTCATTCCTCCTCACCGGTGGCCTTGGATGTGTTTGTTGGTGGCCTTAGGAGTAGTGCAATATTCAGGAGTCGTGCAATGCATGGATGATATTGATTTTAAGTAATCAGGGAGCACTGTTCTCTGATGGACAAGTATCAGCACGCGGAACATATAAGTACCATTGGCAGTGATGTTGAACTCTGACATTATGTGCAGTACATATACCAATTTTCAGCGTCGCTCACTGCCAAAATGCCATAATATGTCAAGGCGAAACCTCAGCAAGAGCCATTGATATGTTCGCTCCCAAAGCGCCCTAATGGAACTTCAATCCTCCTGTGACGTCATTGTGGGGCTGAGGGCAACAACAGCCAATGGAAGGTGAGAGGTGAAAGAGAAAATGGACTAGGGAAGTGTGTGAAAGGTTAACATTAAAAATGAGAGGGAGGCCCGAAAGGATTCGTATTAATTAGCGGAAGCTTACAAAGAGGCATATTTCCTACCAGCTTGCCAATGAGACGGACTGATGATCAGCTGAAGGGGCTTTTCTGAAGGAAGTGAAATTCATATTCTTGCTCTGTGGATCGATGGCTGATAACGCAAGGGATTTTAGCAAAAAATACAACTGTAATTACTACATCAAGAATAATAATATGCAAATCAGCCTAACTTATTGCTTGTGGGAAAGTTCACATGTGTGTTAAAACGTCTGTGGTGGTCGTGTTGACGGCTTAAGGAATGGATCCAGGCACAGCGTATTGCTCTTGTAACGATGAAGTTGTGGATGAACAGGGTTACATGAATAGGAACACAGGCTCACACCGGCAAGGCACAACATTCGCAGCTCAGCCACGGAGGGACGTGTCGGCTAATTAACGCCTCTAGGTTTGCTGAGCTTTGCTGGTTGAAACTGCTGCAAGGGAAGGGATAATGGTGGAGGTTGAATGTTGCCACAACTGACCAAATTTTACTGGTAATAATCTAGGTTTATTATCAGTTAAGTTCGTGGGCAGCAGAGCATAATTTTCGCTATCTGCAGATTAAAATCTTTTGTAATCAGCCAGAATAGGATAACTACGAGTAAATAATTAACTGGTCAATATTAGGAGCGTTCACCACAAGTGAGTGCGTGAGAGGGCGAGCACATTACAGAGATCTTTTCTCTTAGTGTGGTCTGTGGATATACTGTTACTCAATACACGGATACTTACTCCAGTTTACACGTCACGAATCAGTCATTGCTCATCAATTTCTATTCCCTTGTGATCTGACACATGAGTTGTTCTTATCCCATGCTCTTCTCACTGTGTGTGTGTGTGTGTGTGTGTGTGTGTGTGTGTGTGTGTGTGTGTGTGTGTGTGTGTGTGTGTGTGTGCTTACATTGTTTATGAGAACAAAATGCCACGGATGAGAAGGGTCGGATGTTTATGGACTTGATATAAATGGACCTGAATGATCTACTTTAAGACAAGGTTAATGCTTGGACGTTGACCAGACTGCACTTAAATGATTTCAGCTAAAAATATCTGGATGTACATAGACGTGATTGGATGTAAATAGATGAGGCTAGATGTAAATGGATGTGACTAGATGTAAATGGATATGACTGGATGTAAATGGATGTGACTGGATTTAAATGGACGTGGCTGGGTATAACGAGACGGAACTGTACCTAAATGAATGTAAATGGATATGATCAATTGTAAATGTAACTGAATAGACGTAAATGGATCTGACCAGACCTGAATGAATATAAAATGAACCTGACTAAAACAGAGCACTTCTCAGGTAATTAGCTGATTTGAATATGTGACGTGATGTTAATTAACTAGATTTGCCTCAGAAATGAGCTTGCCTAAATGTGCATTAACCGACACGGAAAGGCTGGAATGAACAGGGAAGGTTTCTGTGGAGCCGGCTTTCTTTAGTGACGGTGAATTGATAATAGAATAAATGTGAATTGGATATGCTTTCCCAGGCAAAGAAGAAGCATCTCCACGGTATGGCCTGTATAGTCATTAAGAGTCTAACTTTTCCTTGTAACTCCTCTCTCTCTCTCTCTCTCTCTCTCTCTCTCTCTGTTCTACTATCGCAGCATTTAATCACAGCAGATTTTCTGTGTGTGTGTGTGTGTGTGTGTGTGTGTGTGTGTGTGTGTGTGTGTGTGTGTGTGTGTGTGTGTGTGTGTGTTCTACTATCGCAACATTTAACTAAAGCAGATTTCTGTGTGTGTGTGTGTGTGTGTGTGTGTGTGTGTGTGTGTGTGTGTGTGTGTGTGTGTGTGTGTGTGTGTGTGTGTGTGTGAAAAAGAGGTGTCTACTACCGCAACATTTAATCACAACAGATTTATTCTCTCTCTCTCTCTCTCTCTCTCTCTCTCTCTCTCTCTCTTTCTGTGTGTGTGTGTGTGTGTGTGTGTGTGTGTGTGTGTGTGTAAAAGAGATGTCTACTATCGCAACATTTAATCACAACAGATTTATTATCTCTCTCTCTCTCTCTCTCTCTCTCTCTCTGTAATTCACCGGGTCGGTCAGGATCACTTGATGGTCGTGATCATCAGCTTTTACCCTCCCCGAAAGGAGCTAAGATCTCATATAGTCCGATCTAAGGGCAAAGGCTGTGATTTTCACAACGCACACACCCGTCCCCTTCCTCAAGGGGGACAGTAACCACCCACTTCGTCAGTGAAACTTTTGCAACCTGAGCGAGGCGCGAACTCTCGTCCACCAGATGGCGAGCGAGAACGTTACCACTGAGCCAGGAGCGGTGTGTGGATGTGTGTGTGTGTGTGTGTGTGTGTGTGTGTGTAAAAGAGGTGTCTACTACCACAACATTTAATCACAGCAGATTTCTCTCTCTCTCTCTCTCTCTCTCTCTCTCTCTCTCTCTCTCTCTCTCTCTCTCTCTCTCTCTCTCTCTCTCTCTCTCTCTCTCTCACACACACACACACACACACACACACACACACACACACAGTGTTGGTAAACCTTGTCCTAACTTGGTTTATAATATATACAGTACTATTCCTTTATTAGTTGTTCGGACTGCACGTAATTTGAGAGTATAGTAACCCCTAGCTGGCTGTGAGCGAGAGTATGGAGGGTACCGGGTGGGGTTATGGGGTTGGAGAGAAAAGTGAGGGGGTTGGGTGGGAGTGTGGGACTATGAGGAAGGGAGGAGGAGGGGATATGTCTCCATCGAGCAATGTTACAAACACGGAAAAGGAAACGAACTTATTCCGACGTCTGTAC